>NC_063202.1:14558645-14786145 GCF_017589495.1 Alosa alosa
ACACAGAGAGAGAGAGAGAGAGAGACAGACAGACAGAGGGAGAGAGAGAGAAAGAGAGAGAGAATGTGAGACAGCGAGACAGAGACAGACAGAGAGAGAATGAGAGAGAAAGAGAGATAATGTGAGACAGCGAGACAGACAGACAGGGAGAGAGAAAGAGAGAGATAACCCCCTGGGACAATCAGAGACAAACAACTCATCTTTCATTCCCTCCCTCAGTCACTCACAGACACTCACTCACTCATTCAGTCAACGGAGGACACCCACATATTTCCTCTCCATCTTCATTCCCTGTCCCTTTGTCCTTGGCTCACACCTCTGTGTTAGGTGTGGAATTAATCTTTTCTCCTTGGTTCATCTTTTTAATGGTTTGAGGGAGAGAAGTTGCACGTGCTCTTGCCATCTGGTGACATAGAGAGAACTGCTCCGTCTCCCTGTGAGATCACCCAAGTGCCACTGCTGCTGCGAAATGTCTCACTGAACCTCCTCCACAGGATGAATAGATTGGCATAATATCGGCTGATTGTTCCCCAATGGTGTTGTGGCTGTGAAGAGGTGGCAAGCAGTTTCATCCGACCAATCTAGCCAAGAGAGTTAACCAGGCATCATTTCATACATTCATTTATTTTTTATTTTTTATTAGTCCGTCTGTTATTACAGTGTGTCTCTGGGGCAGTGTCAAGATGGCCCGGCAGATTGCACCTCCTCAGCCTGTCAGGGAGACGTAGCGCTTTGTCTTTGTCTCAGTCCAGCGCAGCTTTCTGCCAAATACACACACACCACATACACACACACACACACACACACACACACACACACACACACACACACACACACACACACACGCAAACACAGCGCTCAGCCCAGTGCGGTCTTCTGGCCCTGCTAGAGCAAATTCTGCTGATGGGGGAATCATGCTCCAGAAAGCAGACAGGGAAATGCCCTCTGTGCATTGTTAATTTATGTCACCACACACCCCTTCGCCTCTGCCTTGCTCCTGTGGAAAATAGCAAAAATAATGTAGAGTGATTTGTGTGTCAAGATGGATGTTATCCAAGAGGCTTGTTTTTTTTTGTGCTGCTGGAATCATGAGACACAGTGGGGTTTATTCTGTGCAGACCGAGTTAATAACTGCAGGTACTTCAGCATCTAATCATTTTAATTTGTTCATTTGCCATTTCAGCCAGGGGACGAATTAAAGTAATCACAGTCCCTAATACAGCATTAGAGGGGAAAAAAATACTCCCACATTGAATATGAAGCCCACAGTCACCACAGATGAAGATGTGGTGTTAGTGGGTGTTGGGTGGACCTTAATGACTGCGTTTATGCAGAGGGCCTCTGCCTGGCCTCCCTCCCCCTCCTTGTTCCATTAAGGGGCTCTCCAGGGCGCCCCAGCACCGGGCAACTCACCTCTTAAGTGCCACCTATTACCGGATCCACTACCCTCACATCCCCACCGGGAAACCCTTCAGACGATGAGCCCCAGAAATTGATCAGCCATTACGAGTCTGCCTGGGGAACAACAGAATTAAACAGCTACACAATGCGAGTGAGATACAGCAAAGCCACTCTGCCAATACACCTGTTTATAAACTAGTGCAAGAGGATGCTTGCTAATCATCAACAGCTTGGGTGGAGATTTGATGAGTGCGCTCAGGTTAACATTTAAACATTTCCTTCAAATAGCAGCCATATGTGAATTTGGATGGTGGGAGATAACCGCCCAGTTCCTTGTTGACTCATCCTGCCCTATTCACAGTAGTTTCTTAACTGCATGTCACCCTTCTTACTTCGCACTGCAGCATTTCCATATTATTTACTTCTGCAGCATAGTCAGTTATTTAGTGGCACATCCAAAGAATGACTGTGATGGAGAGAGTTAGAAAAGAATCTATGTAGAAGGTTAGAAAGGTTAGGATACACACCAGCTCCATCATTCCAATACATTAGCACAGCTGCTCATTAGAAGCACCCACCTTACATGCCAATATGGTTTTCTCTGACAATGTTATTTAGTAATCAGGTTTTCCTTGATGAATGGGTGGTCTATGTAGAACACTGCTTCTGTAAGAGAGAGGAGGGCTGGCTCACATTTAAAGGCATCCTATGCCAGTTTTTTTACCTTACGTAATAAAACCAACCTGGTCTCATTATCACTCTTAAAACGAATGTGTTGTCCCTAACTGGACACAGAGATGTGTTAAAAAAAGAAGTTGTGTTGTTTTCAACACATTCGATTTAAGAGTGTAGCGACACATTCCCCGAGTCCAGCGTGCGCGTGTTGTGTTGAATTGCGCTAATCGTCCCTGCACACGGCCGGACACGAACCCATCAACTGCAGCACCTCGGAGCAGAAGTCGAGCATGTTGACAGTAGAGCTAAAGCTCCCCTGGTTGCTCGCTAAAAAAAAGCAAAAAAAACTTCTCTCTTTAGCACCCCCGCTGGTCACTTTGGCTGGGTCTACAAAACTGAGACCAGATTGAATAAAACAGCTTCAAAGTAATTTTGAGGTAAAGTAACGTAATAGGGAGAATGGCCTGGCTTCCTATCTGTAACCGACCCATCTACGGAGAACCATGCAACTTCACTCTCCCCCGACCCAGAGAATCAGGAATTGCAATTGTGCAATAGCCTACTATTTGTCATGTAATATTACCTTATCAGGTGACATGGCTCTTTATTTTGGAGAATAAAAGTCCAAATCCACATATATGTAACAACATGTTAGGATTCAACAAGTACACATCAGGGTTCGACATGTAAGTACACATATGTATGACGTGTGTATAATTACACATTAGTGTTTAACATGTGTGTAATATTAAACATGTGTGTAACTACACATTGTCCACACAGCCCTGTAACTGTTTGGAGTTCCAGCTAGCTACTCTCCTCACCGTATCCACGGGAGAGAGGGGGAGTGGGGGTGTGTTTGATGGGATTATCACACATCTCACTGTAGAGATGAAGTCACGGTGGTGTTGTTGGTGAATTAATCTAATCCGAGCCACTCTCTGTCCGACTCCCCCTGTCTCCTTACATAACACGGGAGCCATAGCCAAGCAGGCAGTGGAACATGCTGAATTAGTGTAGGGCTGGCCGAATTACTCTTCACATTTAATTAGAGTCTGTAATAAGACAAGCCTCAGTCAGGATTAGGTAAAATCACAAATTTACAGTTTACAACACTGGTGTGTGTGTGTGTGTGTGTGTGTGTGTGTGTGTGTGTGTGATTGGCTATGCGTCTCCTCTGTCCTGTCACATCTGTATAAGCAGTACATAATTCAGTGGATTATCAGTACACACAAAGACAACCCATCCCAAAAGAACTTGGGTCTTCACTCTTAAAGCGAGAGCTTGAGTTTTTGAACTCTCTCTCTCTCTCTCTCTCTCTCTCATATTAAAGAGAAGGCTTTCTTCCTTAGCCGCCATCATCCTGGGGCCATGCAGCTCCTCTGAAAGTCACTGTGTGACCACAGCTGGAGAAACTGCTGCCAAAATAACCAGCGGGGGATTGCAGCTCTGTGCTATTTTCCCTCCCGCCATGAGTGAATGTCGTCGGAACTGACTCCCCGCTCATGAGCCCGCGGGTGGAGGCGAGTGGGGGATGGGGGCAGATTAGAGAGGAGTGGAATGGAGGGGTACATCCAAAGATCCAGCGCTGCATCACAAAGCGGCCTCCAAGGGCCGTGGTGATGAGCTAGACAGCCGCCCCGTGGCGCCCATTCAGGCTTTTGTCTCGCGTCCTCTGCGGGGCTGTGAAAGACCCTCTTCCTCCCTGGATCTCCATCCAGTACGTGCGCCGCCGCTCTCGCTGCGTCAAGTGCGCTCATAACAAATGTGTCACATGTGGCTCGGGCTGCTGGGTCAGACGGTCCACATTGTACCCATGGCCAGCACATGAGTTTGGAATTCAAAGCGCTGCCAGAACTGGAGAGAAAGGACTCGCGGAGTAGCTGGCAGTCTTCAGCTGTTCACTCAGCCAACAGGAAGTGGAGGAACTCAAGCACTCTCTCCTTTCACAGTGGGAACTGCCCACACACGATCTGACATGATCGATAGCCAACATACAGGGTTTTGACATTCCGATTTTCTTCTCGGACTTTGCACCACATTAAGTATAGATTTCTATAGATTGCAGTATCTTCCAGTGATCATTAATGTATTCCACTATGAGAACTCATGCAAATCTAACTGCATGTAGTGTGTGTTGACAAAGGGAAGGATGAGAGGCACAGGGAGTGTGATCAGAGGCGTGGAGCAACACTGACTGCAGGGCCAGGGAGAAAAAGTCAATAAACAGAATGTGCTCTCTGGAGTGCCTCTGCCCTTAAGCGCTCACACATACACAGGCCAACAAACACACACACACACACACACACACACAAACCCACACATGCACACTTGAACACATCCTCATCATTACAAAGCCTAAAAAAACAACAATGTTAGACCCGTAGGGGTCAATTGCCCTACACCAAACTCAAACTCTCTCCCTGGGAGCCTCAGGAGGCCTGTTCCCACTCTGTGCAAACACAGAGGAGAGTTAGCAGTGGTGAGCACGTGATACCCATCAGGAAGAAACCAGCGCAGTGGTGAGCCCAGACAGGAGGAGATGCTGGAGGCCTCGGTGCTGCTTCACCTCTCCCTCCCAACACAGTGTTGTGGCCCGAGGCGTTGGAATAACCTCCGCAGCGCACACTGAGCACACACACACACACACACAGACACACACACACACACACACACACACACACACACACACCATGTCTTCTTCCAGTTCCTGCGTCTGCTGTGTGTTTGTGGGCGGAAGGACTACAGGGATGCATCCTACTACATTTTAACACCAGTTTTACTCGCTTACAGTTTTACACAGCCATTCACAGAAATGTAGGAGCTTTACTGAGGCCTTTAACAGACTAACAGTCTCTAACTGTATCTGTCCCTCACAAGCTTGTATTTCTTGGCATATTTTGTTTTCATCTGGCATGGAACATTTTGTCTCTCACTGTTCATTGTTAAGTAGCATATTTGAAACATATGAGGGTCATCCATTTGGAGAGGGCTTGTTCCTAATAATCCATAACAGTGTTAGTAACTCATTGCTAGCACCTGTGACATACAGAAGCTGGAATAGACAGTTATTATCGAGTGGTGTTATCTTACAGTCATACAGTTAGTCCTGCTGACCAAAGATTAAGCACGGTCCAGTTACATATAGTAGTAGCGTAGACAACAGTACTGACCAACTGATAACCGACTGAAGGCTTATCATAAACAGACAGCCCTGACCTGATTCAGTAGCATATAGGACACGGAAATCCCACACACCTGAGTTTTGTCCTTGCATATTTGCACATTTCTACCTGCTACAGCTTTAAGGTTTAGAGGTCTTCTATTTCAAAAGACTTTACAATGATTTCATGCTCAGATGAAGTACACAGGCCTTACGCTCATGCACTTCTTAGTACTCAGTACACTCATTTTGAATTCACACAGCCTCTCTTCGTTTTTCAACTCCTTAGTATGTTCACGGGTGATGCCCATGATTCCCCATTCCTCCAGTGGCCCACACATCTCAGGGCCATATGGGGTGTTTGTGTTGTAATTATTCCAGGTGCCATAGGGTTGAATAGACGGGGCATGAGAGGGCAGCAGCTACCTGGGTCTGAGGCCAGTAACAAGGGTGAAACTGAGGAGCCAGTTACAAGGTGTGATTAACAATAATGGTGAGAGTGTGAGAGGATGAGACTGAGGGGTCGGTAACAGTGTGAGAGGGTGAGACTGAGGGGCCAGTAATGGTGAGAGGATGAGAGAGTGAGACTGAGGAGTCGGTAACAGTGAGAGAGGGAGACTGAGGGGCCAGTTGAGAGAGGGTGAGATGAGAGAGGGGCAGCCATTGCCTACTGGTTAGCGCTTCGGACTTGTAACCAGAGGGTTGCCGGTTCGAACCCCGGCCAGAAGGCACGGCTAAAGTGCCCTTGAGGTGTCTATGTGAAGTGGGGTTTTCAGGACTGCTGGTGAAAGGCGAGGTAGTAAAAGACACTCACACCTCCCTGGGAATACTGGGGAAGCCCAGAGCTGACCTTCTCCTGAACAATCTCTACATCTCCCCATGGCAGGAGCGCCTCCTCCAGAGACAGATGGAGGCAGGCAGATCTGGAGAAGAGGAGCTCGGATGGCGTTGTGGTTGAACAGGCCTTGTGCTGCCTCCTCAAACCGGCTTAGTGGTTTAGTTTTAGTTTTAATTTAATGCACTTTTTGTCTATGTGCTGGAGCCAAGACATTGGAGTCTGAACATCCAGTATAATTCTGACAGTGATGTCAGAAGGGTTGCATAATGCAATGTGAATGGCATCTTTGGAAGTAGGGAAAGGTCATCATTGGCAGGAAATAGAAAACTGTGAAGAGCAACTGAGAATGTGGCAGCCTCTAATCAAGTCTCAAGTTGTTTGTATCCCTTTTTAAAATTTGCATTCAGTGGCTGTCTCAACTATCATAAACACAATAGGCCACTGTAGCCAGAGAGAGAGGGAGAGAGGGTGTGTAAGAGAGAGGGAGATAGGAAGGGAAAGAGAGGGAAAGAGAGGGAGAGAGAGAGGGAAAGAGAGAGTGAGTGTGAATGTGTGTGTGAGAGAGATGGGGATAGGGAGGGAAAAAGAGGGGAAGAGAGAGAAAGAGAGGGGAAGAGAGAGAGAGTGAGGGAGGAGGGATTGAGCCGGTGGAGTAACCACAGCCTTTAAGAGAAAGACCACTACGGCGGCTCCAGGGCTGGGCCTGTGCTGGTCCTGGGAGGGAAGGGGGCGGTTGAGGGGAGGGTGGAATGGAGGGAGGGAAGAGTCTAGAGAGACGAGAGAAGCAGATGCAAGCTCGTAGCCCAGGCCAGCAGCACACTGGATCTGGATGTACAGGCAGAGGATACTGGCAGCTTCCCACACAACACAACACACACACATCCGTAATCTGAGAGGCATCACACAGAGAGTAGATACTTCCACATCTCCAGAAGGTAAGATGCCGGCTGCATAGAATGAAACACTATAGCGGCAGCCTGGATGCCAGTGTGAGACTTTTTGCTGTTATTGTGCACAGGCTGTGTGAAGTTGATCCATGATGAGGATGTTGGTGTGTTGTGCGGGCGGAGGCAGGAGGAGAGGGACATGCCTCTGGCCTCATACTGATCATGAGTGCATGGAGCTGCCTGTGTTGTTCAACACTGAGGACACGTCCTTAGGAGCAAAACCTAATGCCAGTTGCCCTGGGCTAACTCCCTCCTCCTCTCTCTCTCTCTCTCTCTCTCTCTCTCTCTCTCCCTCTGTTTTTCAAGCATGACTTCTTTAACAAGCAGTCTTTATGCTCACTCTCTGCGATGGCTTGAAAACAGCTATTCTTCTCTTCAAGCTCTTTTGGGAGAATTGATGACTGGTCCTGCACTGTGTTGTGGAGGAATGAAGATTAGATTCCAGCATCTGACTGAGATTCTGTGTGACTGTGTGACTGAGAAAGACAGCATAAGTGTGTGTGTGTGTGTGTGTGTGTGTGTGTGTGTGTGTGTGTGACAGAGAGAGAGAGAGAGAGAGAGAGGGAGGGAGGAAAAAGAGACTGGGAGAGAAGGGAAAATGAGGGAACGGATGAGAGCTGGAGGGCTGTGACAGCTGTCCCTGCACAGACAGTACAGTAGCTGTCCTTTGACTGATGCTACGCCACTTGGCCACAGCCAGTGAAACAAACGGATTGCCCTCCCACACGCTGGGCATGTAATTCAATAAGATCCACCTCCATCTTAAAACCGCTGTATGGTGACATAATCATACAGCCTGAATCGGATGGTGCTTGGAGTCACATATCTGCTTCTGACTGCCGGCCCGGGAGACAGCTAAACAATGCTGAATTGAGCTCTCTGCTGATGTCATCACATGAGTGTGTGTGACTGGTCATAAATCCCCTCGTTTCCTGGGACCTTTCCCTCCATATTCTAATCTTAGAGCCGGGGTTCATTCTGCCGCAGCATTTTGTGACAATTTCTCATTCTCTGGCACCAATTTCTATTTTTCGCACCAGCCCACATCATTCATGTGGCGGTTTGTGATTCAGTGACTTTTATGATTCAGCTAACCACTTCCCTTTGCTCTGAAGTTGTTTCTTTTTTGACTTTTCCAAGCCCAGCCATATGTTTCAAGACACACATGCCCTGGAGGGTGGCAAATGACATGGAATAACCTCCTCCGAATGTATAGTGTGCCATGCTGTTATAGTACGCAAAGGTGTCATTATGGAGTTGCCATGGCACAAGAACTGAGTGCTTGAAATGGACTCACACCTACTGTGTTTGAATTATATAATCCTGTAACTGTTTCAACATGTGTGTGTGTTGCTCTCCTGCCAGGCTTAATAAGGTTGTTACATTTATGGCTTCATCTTTACGGTACGGTTGTAAGGGTACCCGGCCCTTTTGTACATTGTTTTGGATTCAGTGCTACCATTTGTTTTGAATGCATTTTTTTTCTCTAAACCACAATACCACAATAGTTATGGATGCCGTTATTTTCTAAAGATCTCAATGTTCTTGAGAAAAGTCAGACACATCACATAGAGCTTCTGAGCTCATAGAGAGTGGAGTATGATTTTCCTAAACTCTCTTTCTTCTCTGCACCCTTGTTTTCAGATGTCATGGCGCCCGACATACCGAAGCTCCAAGTTTCGAAACGTGTATGGCAAAGTGGCCAACCGGGAGCACTGCTTCGACGGCATTCCCATCACAAAGAACGTCCATGACAACCACTTCTGCGCCGTCAACGCCAAGTTCCTCGCCATTGTCACCGAGAGCGCTGGAGGAGGCTCCTTCATTGTCATCCCTGTTTCCCAGGTAACCGGTGTTTCAGGTCCAGGGAGCACCAAACACTTTGATAGATCTGAATGTCTGTAGGGTGGCATGCTTGTCTGTCCTCTCCTCCTCTCTGTTGTAGAGAGAGTTACAGTATCTCACTCAGGATCAGCCTGGGCAAGTACAATTAGAATTAGCATTGGAACTGGAATTAGAATTCCATTTATTACTATTGTACTAGAGATACAACAAAATTCAGACACACTGCCTGAGCAGAGCTCAAATAAATAGGACACGATAAAAAATAAGCTAATAAAAAGACTTTTAAGAACTTTCATACATGCACACAACACGCACAGTAACAATTTACAATTTATTACAGTATTGAAGTACATAACAACTGTCTCCCAGAGAGGGGTTTAGTTTGCAGGAGACTTCTCATCATAATGTTAAAAAGAGAAGTCGGGTAACTGCAGATCCTCACAATGTTAAAGAACATGGAAAACAATTTTAGCATCTGGTTATGAACCTGTAAGGGAACTAAGATATGGTGACCCACTACCTTGTGTGTGAAGTAAATCTAACTAGTAGTTTAAACTTTAAAGTACACACACACACAGGATGGACTGTGGCTTTAAGCCTTAGAGCAGGCCAACAGCAATTACATACACCAAATTAAAGAAATATAAATAAGGGCAAAATCCATTTAAGTCTTTAAGACTTTTTTTTCTCTTTTGTCTTTTTTTTCTTCATAAAGTTATTAACTAAAGGGGCAAAATCCTGAAGATTGTTTAAAAAAAGGAGGAGTGGAACTGTTTTCCATTGGGACTGCACCAAAACATTCCCTCTGTAATCAGAGTCCAGCTTGTGAGATGGCCAGAGTTTAGATAATAATGAATAGGAATTCCGCTGTTATCAGTCAACTGCTCAGTTCAAGACCAACATAACAACACCATGGCTGCTTAGCTAATGGGAAATCTGCTGCCTTGAGGCCTTTTGTAAACATGTGGTGGAGGTCGTTAGTTTAAATATTACACGTAGCTCAGGCTTACCTCAGCATTTCTTTATGTTTCACTTTGACTTCCTTAAGTGCTTAGCATACTGTGGGATTAGCGTCTGCAGAGGTCATGTCTGGCTGCAGTCTGGTTTCAGTATTAACGAGTGGTGACAGTTAGCCGGCTAAGGACACACTTTCTCTGTCCCACTGACACAGAATCATTTTCTCCCACTGAAGGGTGGACTAGTGCCTCAGATGTCTTACACACTTTCAGATACCAATATATGTCCCTCCGGATAAAATATAAGTCTCTATCTATCATGATGATGCCATATTATGCATCTATAAGCATGCCATATTATGTTAGTAACCTTAAATTTGATAACAAAGACACAAAACAAAAACTGTGCCTCAGGTGTATTACATATTTAGAGAAACAAGCCATAACATGCTAGCACACATACCATGCTAATCCCCAAATCTAGAAATATGTGCACCTTACAGACATGTTCTGTTTGAGTCCAGAGGAGAGTGTGGTAGTAATGTTGGGAGGCTTGGGTGTGTGCACTGCCCCTTTAAGACAGACCTGGCAGTGAAGCTGAAATGGCTGCAAAGCTTTCATCCTGAGCGCATGCCAAGGCGAGCAGTTACCAGAGAGCAATGTAAATTAATCTGGGACTTTAAATCTCTTAGTTGGTCCTTGGGCTGGTATCAGCTGAAACACATTGTCCTCGGTGGCCGGAATCAAAGACATCAGTGCTGTGCTGTGGCCACACTGTAACAGAGCCAGATCACTTGCACTGATTATCTTGTGCTTGAGTTTGCTTCCCCTGAGGTGTCTGTCCTAGTGAATGTCACAGCAGCGTAGCCTAGCCAGCCTGAGCCTGATCACGCAATGCCACAGCAGAGCCCCCGAAGTGAATTGTGTCCTGTCATTAGCGTACCAAACGAGCCAGATGCAAAATGCCCGATGCCGAGTGCTAAATTACCAGCATTCCCACTGCCCTGTCACAAAGTCCTAATAGGCAAGTGCCCCCACTTGGCGGCCATCTTGGTAACGCACTCTGGGGAGTTATCAGGCAGCTACTTTTCTATTCAAGTGAATGGGGAGCTCAGTTCAGTTCAGTTTCATTTGTCATTGTTACAGGATAACAACGATAACATTTAAATCACATGAATCACCCATTACTCATATACATAATTAAGTCCCCATTAATACCCCATAGAAAAACCCAGAAAGTGCTATATCCAGTAAAGTGCTTAGTGCAATAAATAAATACATCTAATAGACGAAGGGTTGTTAGAGTGTTTTTGCAGCGATGCAAAGTCCAGGTCATAGTTAGGCATGCAGGAAGGGGCGGGATATGTGTAGACTACTGCCAGTGTTACGAACTAACCCCATGCATTTCAGTGGAAGAGTCTTTGAGTGCTGTGTCTCCTATCAGAAAGGCTCTTGAAAGCCTGTCATCACATGTCCCTTTCCCTTGCATGCGCTGTCACAAGACACAGCTAGTTCTGTTGTGGAACCATGGAATACTGAGTGTCTGTTCAGCTATGATCAAGGTTGCAAATTCAAAAAACTCAGATCTGCCAACAGGGGCACTTCAGTCAGCATCATTTGCAGCTATTCCACTGATATTTATTTATTTATGTATTAAATTATTCAATCGTGCATTTATTTATTTAGATATATTGCAGGGGCCGGACTAATGGCCTTCACTTCAGAGCAGGCAGCTCTGGAGTCATTTCTGTTGTGTGCTTTCTCTCACACGGTCCTGTCTTTGTGTTTGCCAGGTGAGCTTATTGGTGCTGCTGGTGCAGCTTTATTGCTTTGCTGAAATTAATGCAGTACGTCAGTACACAGGGGCCCTGGGCTTGAGTGGACAGCTTCTCCTAAAGAGCTATGAGTCCTTGTCAGCCGAGTCGCACAGATCCTGAATATACTGGGCAATGCCAAAGACCCACTAATGTGTAAGGAGTTCATTAGAGGTCTGAGGATGGTTGTGAAAATAATCCTTTTAACACAACCTGCTGGACCTTTTGAATGAATCTGACAGTAGTATTGAGTGACAATTATTTACACTTGACAAAGCATAAATTTGGTACTCATTTTGAGCACTGTCAGCTACATATGCACAGGGCAGTACCGACAGATGGGAACAATATCATCTGAACTCTGCACTGCTATTTGCTTGACAATGTGATAGGGACTCTGGAAGAATAATTGCATGCAGATATTACTAGCAGGCTGCCAAGAGGAGCGATGACACAGGACGGGTTTAAGGTATCCATGGTGATGTCATCAGACTGAGTTTAAGGACTGGAAAAACTAAGAGCAGCCTTGACCATATGGCACAGCTGCGGCCTGCAGAATTTTAAATATTAAACAGTCATGAACGATAAAATGCTGTCCTATTCTCATAGCTATTACTGTACAACACTCTGCCCTCATGAATGCTATTTCATAGATATCCCAACATGAGCCTCCATCTTTGACAACTAACTCACCGTGTTTAGGAAGGATGTGTGTAAGATAGAGTATGTGGCTATGATGATTTATGTTCAAAAATTGCCTGAATGTATGCAGTGGAGGAGCAGCTAAAAGCCATATTGGCGAATGCTGATCCTCACAGAGAGCCATCTGCTTCCCTGCAGAGGAAGAAGAGAGAGGATGAGGAGAGACTGCCTCTTGCTGCCAGCTACTGTTCTCACAGCTCAGCACAGGAAAAAATAAACACTTAACCAGCACTAACACTAACACACCCTCTGTAGTTGGCAAATTAACCAAATCCGTTAAAATCCACAAAACGCACCGCTAGGTCTCAAAGGCTTTGTGCAGAGTAGTCAGTGGCAGCACTCTGGCAGGAGTCGAGCACTTGCTTACTCACTCACACAGTGCCGGAGAGCCAGGCTCCAGATGGGCCTGTTATTAGCTTTGAGCGCTGGTGTATGTGTTAATGACCAGACTCTGACACAGATTTTCCAGCCTCCTGGAAAGATTAGGAACTGCTGGATGCGTCTCTGGGAGCGACTAGACCAGACTAGCTCACACTGGCTCACACACATTGGACTCAACGCCACACCGGCTCACACAGAGGCCGCTCTGGGAGCGGCTACACCAGACTAGCTCACCAGACTAGCTCACACAGAGGCTGCATTACACTAGCTCACGCAGAGGCCACCCCATGCATTTTGCAGTTGCTGTAATACAAATAACAACCTCCAGCAGCACAACGACATCAGAATGTCTGTAAGACAACATGCATCTGTTCTGTTCTCAGTCCAGAAACCTGGAGAACACAGAGTATAGCATCTCTGTCAGATCCTGTTGCGTAACGGACACAAACACACAGCCTCTCAGCCCTCATCAGCCTCAGCACAGTCTCTGCCTCTTTCTCTAACTGCTGGCTCTCCCAGCAGTGCAGGCAGCAGAGGAAATGGCTGATTGATATTAGTGAGTCAACAGAGCCCTCCAGATTTCATACAGTAGCAATGATTTTTGACTTGCCACACAACTATGACTGATATCTAAACATCCAAAGCAGAAATGAAATGTAGCACAGCAAGCAACTCTCCAAACCCCTGCCTTGACATTATGTCATTATGCATATAAGTATTTGACTCCGTATGCAACGTGCATTGTGTTTTACTGTATGCCTATAATTCTTTGACGTATTAGGCATAAAAATACCGTTTTAAGTGTGATGTGAAGAATAGTAGATTGTGATTGTATGATGACTGCATGGTAGGACCTCTCATTTGACTGACGGCCTGCGGTGCGTTTCCCAAAACCATAGTTGCTAACCTGTTAGCAACTTAGTTGGTTGGCAATGGGAAATTGCTTTGCAGCCAATAAAGTTTCTAACTTAGTTAGCAACTATGGTTTTGGGAAATGCACCCCTGGTCGTTAACAGCTGATCGCTCACCTATACCAAGACCCAGAGAGTGGCTCAGATGTCTTGTGTGACTGAGGCTGCAATTCAGTAGTTTGTTTATGGTTAATAGGTAGAAAAAACTCATGCTTTTAGCCTGATTCTCCCTAAATGGTAGAATATAACGCCCACTCTGGTTTACAGGAAAAAACAACTATTTTTTAGTTCCAGCACTGAATAAAAATGCCACGTTCTAGCTCACTGAGCCTGCTTTGGGAGCAGCTAGCTCACAGAGGCCAGGACTAATAGTGCCCTCCTTTACCTACTGCCACAGGACCAGAGAATCAGATAGAGTGCAAACTATAAGGCAGAAATGGCCTTGAAGCGGGGGGAGATGGGGGTAGAGAAGGCATAGAGAAAGAAGGAGGTAGAGAGGAGAGCAGAAAGAGGAGAGCAGGAGGAAATAAGAGAGGGAGTAGGGAAAGAGAGAGATAGAGAGAGAGAGAGAGAGAGAGAGAGAGAGAGAAACACAGAAAGATCCACCTTTTTATTATACCTTTTGGGAACTTTTGTCCGACCTTTCCAGAGAGGAAATTACCAAATCCCCACTGATTTCCCGCTGAAGCGTTTAAATAGTCACATCCTGTCTTTGGGATGTGTTGCACTTGCTGACTATATGCAGCTGCAGAATCCGGCCATGCAGGTTGCAAGGTTTTCTGCCCTGTGAGGTTTTCTGCCTTGCTAGCTTGCTGTTGCTCTTCTCATATACTCAAGTCTGTTTTATGACATGATAGATACTGCAGAAGCAGAACATACTCTGCTGGTGATGATTTCACCATCCACCTCTATTTACTTTCAAACTTTTCCTACATTAGTGAGATATGAAGCATATGCCGGGAGAGGGAGCAGTCCCACAGGCCTCCTTTCAGGGTGTCTGTCTGGTGTCTAGGTTGTGTTATTGGGTTGCGGTGAGCTGCATGTTTTGTTGTGGGTGCTTGATGAGATTATGGGCGTCTAATTAGGGTGTTTGTCACGCAGTCTGTGTAAATTAGGGTCTGCATTACAAAAACTGCTGGTCTTACCAAGACGTATAATCCCTTATGTGGTGGTTTTGTTATTTAGTAATTCCTCAATTTCTGGAAATGTGTCATTTTCTTCCAAGAGAGCTTACCAAATGTAATTGCTTTTTTGTATTTATTTATTTGATTTAGTTAAATCAGGATGTCTTGAATGAATGCCTTTTTCAAAATATTTGCCAGTGTAGACTAACTAGCTGGATTCGGTTTTACACCCCAGGACTATAGGTGTCAAACATTGATGGCTCATGGCTGTGTTGTGTGTTTTTGCAGCCTTTATCACTAGGCTACTTCTGCATCAACAGAGAGCTAAATGTGTCATCCCAGAGAGACATTGTAAGACGTTGTCAATTTGTCCTCGGTCGTACCATTCCTCTTTGAGCATGACATCTGAGAGGCCCATCTCATTATTGTCGCCTGTACCCTACCAAGTTTTGAGCTCTTCGGGGAAATCAGAGTGGTAGGAACCAGTTTAACACTGCATATGGAAATAGCCTGAAATGAGAACACCCTCGAGCCGCCAGCCACTGTGCTAATTAAGAACAATTCCACAAATTATTTTGAAATTTGCTTCGCCTTTGTGTTGTTGAAACGTTGGAACCAAAGGCTAGATGATGGGTCTGTTTTAAGGCTATTTGAATGAAACACCCCCTGTTGAGTGATAATACACACAAAGCTATTTAACCCAGTGAACCATGCAATATTACAAGTCCCGAATCGCATTTTATGGCTTAGTGAAGAGGATGTCATAACATTATAAATCTGTGGCGACTGTAAGCTCTCACCATCTTCTCCAAGTGCAAGCCCAGAGAAGCAGGCGGTTTGAAGTACGTGACCCGAGAGTTCCATCCCGCGGGAGATAAGAAGCAGGTCACTGGGCTGAAATGACATCAAACATTCATGACATCATGACCGATATCCTGCAGCTCAGCCCAGGAGCTCTGAGCATTGTGCTACAGCACCACCTAGTGTTCACTAAAGGGAAGTCTCCCAGTTTAAACTGCAGCAGAGCTCACACAAGATACAGTATCTGCATTATGTAAATTACAGAAAACAAGTTTGTTATGGTGGAAGTGAAGCAAAATATTTACATGACAATCTTACTATAATAAGATTGCATACGGTGTACTTTATTGGAAAATAAAGTATACAAAATAATACCCTGAGTTTGCCAATAAAGATGATAACGATGATATTCTTAATACATTTTGAGAGACAAATTAATTTAGTGTTTCTGTTGCATTTATTAACCTGCTTTATGTTTTTTCTTCCTTTTGTCCTTTTCCTATATAGTCAGGACGTATTGAACCTCACTATCCTAAGGTTTGTGGTCACCAAGGCAATGTGTTGGACATCAAGTGGAATCCTTTCATCGACAACATAATCGCCTCCTGCTCTGAAGACTCTTCTGTGAGTGGACTGCTGTAAATGAATGAACTTACCTCATAACCAGCTGCACCGGGGACTCTTAAATATATATATATATTAATATATAAATATATATAAATATATATATATATTCCCTACCCTTGGCAAATATTTTCTCTTTATCAATATGTTTGTTCTGACAGAAAATGACACTGCCACATGCCAAAAGGTCACAAGACAATGTGGTAGAAACATGGAATCATAAAAAGAAGCGTTTTCATCTTTTTTAAACATTTTTATGAAAAATGGTGTGTCCTACATTTTTCATTCCCTTTTTAAATAATCAATGGAAATGATCTTTATTTGCCATCACAGCTCTCAAAATGGTTCTTATAATAGCTTTATCAACATGTTCAATATGTCCAGGTGTACTCTTATAAAGGTTAAGCTGAGTTGTGCATGTTTGGAGAAGAGTGATCCATGATCAGCATCCATGATGACCAAGTGGTCCATTTTGGAATGGGGTGAAAATTTCAACCACCAAAACACCATACCCACAGTGGAAAATAGCTACAGAAATGTATTAGTTTTGAGTGTTTTTCAGACAATGGAGCCTGGCAACATTGTTAAACTAAACGGCATTATGAGAAAAAAGGACTACATCAAGATTCTGAAGGAAAAACCTCAGGCACTGAGCAGGGAACCTTGGGCTCATAAGCAGCATTGGACCTTTAAGCAAGACAATAGGTATAGGTATATATAGGTATATATGTACTCTTTTGATCCCGTGAGGGAAATTTGGTCTCTGCATTTATCCCAATCCGTGAATTAGTGAAACACACTCAGCACACAGTGAACACACAGTGAGGTAAAGCACACACTAACTCGGGGAGCAGTGAGGGGTTAGGTGCCTTGCTCAAGGGCACTTCAGCCGTGCCTACTGGTCGGGGTTCGAAGTCCGAAGCGCTAACCAGTAGGCCACGGCTGAATGATCTGAAACATCCAGCCAAAGTGGGAAATAAATGGAACAAGAAACAATATCAACATTTTAGAGTGGCCCAGCCAGAGTCCAGACCTCAATCCATAAAAAAGTGAGCACCAGGCCAGAGTGATGGAAAATAATTGTTCCTGCCTCAAAACCCATATTGCTGCTTAAAAGGTGCGGTCTAGAATCATTGTGGAGACATGGAGAGGCTTGATAGGTATTATAAGAACCATTTGAGAACTGTGATGGCACATCAAGTTTTCATTGGTTATTTAAAAAGGGTATGAATAATTTCATAAAAAAAGATAAAAATGCTTCTGTTTTTGATTCCATGTTTCCACCACATTGTCTTACAACCTTTTGGCATGTGGCAGTGTCATTTTCAGTCAGAACAAACATATTGGTCAAGAGAAAATCAACATTAAATTAATATTTGCCAAAGGTATGAATCATTTTGTTCTTAACTGTATATATATATATATACACTTTAGTGTTTATAGTGTCAAGATCTTTTGAACCCTCTGTATCAGGATTTATGGCAACTGTATATTTTAATTCATGGGCATTAGGCATGTAATTTATGTGTATATTTAGCCCTTCTGGTTTTCATTCAGTGGGAGATAAGCTCTGTGGTGGGCTACACTGTACGTCAGTGGTCATCTGTAATCCCCTGCAATCCCAGAGTATCCAGGATATTTCTGCATCTGTGCCCACTGCCGCCACGCTTGCCTGCGTTTCTCCATCGTACCCTCTGACCTAGCCTCACTGGCTTAGCTCTCAGACCTTGAATGACAATGCAGAGCAGATCTCAGATGTTAATTTTCAGAGTTCACAGATTCACACATAAAGCAAAAGACAATTTATAATATAGGTTACAAACAGGAAGCTGACATTCAGGTTGGGTATTCACAGTATACTTGAAAAAACTGAGAAAACTAAGTATTCCAAAATACTGTGCTACTAGTGATGCTGTGTTATTGAGCTGTACTGGTCCTGATGATGTGTTATGCTGTACTGGTAGTGATGCTGTGTTATTGAGCTATACTGGTCCTGATGCTGTGTTGCCATGCTGTACTGGTAGTGATGCTGTGTTGTTATGTTATACTGGTAGTGATGCTGTGTTGTTATGCTGTACTGGTCCTGATACTGTGTTGCCATGCCGTACTGGTAGTGATGCTCTGTTGTTATGCTATACTGGTAGTGATGCTGTGTTTGTATGCTATACTGGTAGTGATGCTGTGTTGTTATGCTGTGCTGGTCCTGATGCTGTGTTCAGTGTGTTGTTATGCTGTGTCGTTTCCTCAGGTGAGAATATGGGAGATTCCCGAGGGAGGACTGAGGCGAAACATGACGGAGGCTGTGTTGGAGCTATATGGCCACAGCCGGCGGGTGGGCCTGATCGAGTGGCACCCCACAACCAGCGGCATCCTCTTCAGCGCTGGTTATGACTACAAGGTGACGACACTGGAGCAAAATGAATCACATTACTGATGCAGAAAGTTAGTGTCTGATGAATGTGTGACTATCATTGGGATGAGTTGTTAACATGCCTGTCTCCTCTCCTGACCACCTTGCCGCAGATCTTAATCTGGAACCTTGAAATCGGAGAGCCGGTGAAGATGATTGACTGCCACTCGGACGTGATCCTCTGCATGTCCTTCAACACGGACGGCAGCTTGCTGGCGACGAGCTGCAAGGACAAGAAGCTGCGTGTGATTGAGCCTCGATCTGGCCGAGTCTTACAAGTGAGGACAAATTATCTTCAAGTAACCTTAACAGACATGTCATAGATGTATTACATCCAGAAGCTATTCAATCATCAGTGTGGGGAAAAAAAACCTTACTCACTGAAATTTGCAACATTTGAAAAGTCAATATACCTCACAACCAGTGTCCTTAGGCTATATGTTGAGATGAACAATGTACAACTTGACTCAAAGGCACTAAAAATCAATCATTGACTCCACAAACCATGTTTTTAAAGGCTGCATTGAACTTTGATGACATAAATAATTCTGTTTTGTCCACAGAAAGTTCTCTCCGGTGCTGTAGGTCAGGCCCTACACACACTAGGGAATGCCATGCATTATTAATACTGTATTGTGTGTTTTACTCCAATGGTTCTCTCTTACTTCTTTAGCCCCACAGCAGCAAAGCAGCCACTGACAGCAGAGCTGTGAACTGCTGATAGTTAATCCTCCACCCCATGTTTCTATAAATATCCTACAAAATTAAATTACATTATGCTGAACTGTTTTTTATAAGACCCAAGTGGATCTTGTCCCAGCGTAATGGGGAAAGTAGGTCCCCCTAGAGGTTAATCTTTGATATGGGTAATAGCCTCAGTTTTGACCAGGCTGTATGCATGAAGACTGTAGGGTGATGTTTAGCTACTGTAATTGAATGACTAT
This sequence comes from Alosa alosa, assembly GCF_017589495.1. Lineage (NCBI taxonomy): Eukaryota > Metazoa > Chordata > Actinopteri > Clupeiformes > Clupeidae > Alosa > Alosa alosa. The sequence continues at coordinate 14,578,182 of NC_063202.1, forward strand.
TTTTTTGTTCTTTGGATAGGAGGCTAACTGTAAAAACCACAAAGTAAACCGGGTGGTGTTCCTGGGCAACATGAAGCGACTGCTGACAACGGGGGTGTCTCGTTGGAACACTAGACAGATTGCATTGTGGGATCAGGTGAGAAAATCCCCTCCCCACCAAAACCTGCACCAACGCCCCCTTTACCAGGCAATTGCCTGCCTCATATCGCCAGTGCCATTTGCTTTTGGTTAACCTGCGACATGTGCCACAGAGAGCATGGGCGCTTAAAGGAGAAATCCGGCAATTTTTCACATAGGTCTCCGTTTCTCGAGGTCACTGAGTACTGTTGGTACGGGGGGAAAAATGTAGGCGATCGGTTTTATCTAGCTCTAGTTGCGGCAGCCAACAGCTAAAGTAGCCAGGCAGCTACAGCGCTACACTCTGGGGGCATGTTCATGATTTCTCCTTTACTGTAAGATCCTTCACAAGAGGTGTCCAGTGTTAAAAATGACCTCTGTCACCGCTCCTGCATGCTCTGGGTGTTTGTACATGAACAGACGCTTGATTGACAGAGTCATGACATGGCCCTGACCATAGCTGTATGTCTTCCTCAGGAGGATCTGTCCATGCCCATCGTCGAGGAGGAGATCGATGGGCTGTCAGGGCTGCTCTTCCCCTTTTACGATCCAGACACACACATGCTGTATCTGGCCGGCAAGGTGAGCAAGCTCTTACATCTAAAATCAACACTTTTAAAGCAGATATTTACATTTAAAGTGTCTTGTTAGCTTTTTTATTTTGCCTTTTAAAATAATGTTTGCATCTGTTTACAGGGAGATGGGAATATTCGTTATTATGAGATCACCTCGGAGAAGCCATACTTGATGTATCTGATGGAGTTTAGATCCCCAGCACCTCAGAAGGGACTAGGTAGGTATTACACAGAGAATGCACAAAGTGGTCTTGGTATAGATATGCATATAGATATGCATTTAGTATCTGATGGTTTGTTTGAGAATATGAAGACGATTCAGGATCCTCTTACTTTATGTAATAAAACCAAATACATTCTCAAAACCTTGTGAATTACTCAGTGATATACCAAAGGCAATTTTGTAATGACCTTATGAATATAATCCATGTCCAAAACGTGTTCTCGTGGTATGGTTTGCAGGTGTGATGCCAAAGCATGGCCTTGATGTGGCAGCCTGTGAAGTATTCCGGTTCTATAAGCTGGTGACGCTGAAGGGCCTGGTCGAGCCCATCTCCATGATCGTGCCTAGGAGGGTCAGTGGGTGCATCCTAACCCTTCCCAAAGCATGAACTTATAACGCTGCCAATCATAACTCCATTACTGTGAACTGCCTCAGACACTAACAGAATAGAGCAGTGCTCCTCCGGGAGGTCTTTAGGGGAAGTACTGGTGCCAGAGCCTCTGCATTGATACCACACACAAATACTGCAGGAGGACTGCCAAGATTTGCTGTCAGCATCTCCAACATGACTTACTTTGACATGGCTGCAGAATCCCTCTCGCTTTGGCATAAGTGTGTAATTGCTTGTCAACTCATCACACTATGGAGTCACTTGTGAGTTCACCTCACATCAGACGCTGGGCCTGTGTTGTCTCAGGCTGCAGTAAGTGGAGGAGGTGTGGGCCAGATTTGAGGCTCCACAGAGCAGACAGGGCTGCCTCTCTTTGATCGTGATATATTCAGGGTACGATATGCATATCTCAGAAGAAGTAATTTCTGTGGGGAATAACATCTTGCTTCGTTACCAAGATACTTCAGTACAGAAATATATTCTTCAGCTCTTCTTCGGTTTCTGATGTTCAAAAGAGAAATGGCAGCATACCATTCTTACCTCACCTTATCCTCTCAAATAAATTAACAAAACAGTTATAAGCTGTCATACAATTATTTCATTTTAACAAACTAACTAAAAAAGTTGAGTTGTGTGCAGTAGTGTGCTGTGTGGCACAGCAAGGCTTCTGTGAGGTGCTGTTTATGGGAAACGTAACTCACTGCAAATAATTACAAAAATGGGAGCGCCTTGGTGTGCAGAGCATCTCTTATATCCTGTAGGCCTAGACTAAGGCACTGTTTATGGCACTGACTCTGCATGTGTGTGTTTATGCCACAGTCCGAGACGTACCAGGAGGACATCTATCCCATGACCGCCGGGACAGAGCCGGCCATTTCAGCTGACGAGTGGTTAAGTGGGATCAACAGAGGTACAGCATCCTGTCTACTCTCTGTGAGATCCTCTGATTTGATATCTGTGAGAAGCTCACGCATCTGATGTGTGTGTGTGTGTGTGTGTGTGTGTGTGTGTGTGTGTGTGTTTGTACAGATCCTGTCCTCATGTCTCTGAAAGAAGGCTACAGCAGGCCCAGCCAGCTTGTCTTCAAAGCCCCTGTAAAGGAGAAGAAGAGTGTTGTGGTGAATGGGATCGACCTGCTGGAGAACGTTCCACCCAGGACAGAAAATGAGGTGCGTAGAAACCATGCGACTTATGCATCTGTGTGAGAAGCAGCTTGGATCATGGAGCAGTGTGCTGTGTTAGACTACTTCCTAGGGCAGAGGTGTCGATTTTTACTCCAGTCTCTCTGATCACTCTAAGTCTTGTCTTGTCTCGTTTGGCAGCTCCTACGGATGTTCTTCAGGCAACAAGACGAGCTGCGTCGGCTGAAGGAGGAACTCACCCAGAAGGACGTTAAGATTAGACAGCTAGAGCTGGAGCTGAACAACCTGCGGAACAACCCCAATAACATCTGAGCAGAGGAGGGTGGGGCCTCGGGGGCAGTGCCTGCCTGGCCATCTGTGTGATATCTCTCCGAGCCCCTGGCACTGCCGAATCCAACAGCAACGTGCCTCCCTCCTCTCCTTTTAGCATGCCCAGCAGGGGCATTTGTTTTCACTAGGCGATGCCCCTTCCCTGGCGTGTGCTCCAGAAACTTCTTCAGGGGTAGAGAGATCCCCCTCCTCGTGAACCCGAGCTAACTTCTCCCTCTCCCTCGCCCACTGCCACTTGTGCTGTGGGGAGCTCCATCTCCCACTGAGGAGCTGTGTGAGAGATCTGCACCCATGGGTGTGCATGTGAACTGTGTAAAGAGGGAACACAAATATGTTTTACTACAGGGCTTTGCTTTTCCTTTTCCCCCATGAGTGTATCAACTGCAGAAGTTGACATCTGGATTTGAATGGCTTTCATCAGCCATATTAGCCTGTTTCTGAAGGTAGATGATTTTCCGTCTCTGTATCTTCAACCTGCCTCTAAAATAGTAGTATTTTACTTTTAATATGGTAATTATTTATTTTGATATGCTCTTTTGTTTTAGGCTCTGTTCTTTGTAGTCGAGTTCATCTCAGTAAATATTTACAGACAACAAAGAATAGTACTGTAATTTACAGGTATGTCTTAGTTATTCCTCAAGAGCTAAGACTCTGAAATGAACTGTGTCGGTGATGTATCTTTTTGGTTAGAATCTTCATTGGAGACCAGTGCCATGTGCCAAGACCAAGGTAATGTTGTTAACATGTTGGTGTGCAAACCATATCTCTCAAGGAAATCACTGAATCTGGCCTCCGCACAGTGAACTCAATGAAGTAATGCAAGGTTTGTTCTGTATGTGTGAGCTTCTTCTTTTAACCGTATAAGTGAGAAAGCAAGAGTGTTTTTGTCAGTTCTGACAAAACAAACACAACCTTAGAGAGAATTGTAATGGTATTTCCTTAGTAGAGCTAGTCATAGAGAAAAGTTAGGTTTCCCATATAAAGAAGTAGAATGCAGTAATACCGTATAAAACACTGAAACAGATAGATATGGACCCTTTCAAGAGAGTTCCATTATCAGCATCATAGTTGGCCCCACAAGACTTCCTTTTTAACATTCCATATGTTATCTTAATGCAGAGGAAGTAGATTGGGGCCCAAATAGAACGTTCAAACTTTGTTTTTGTTTTTATTGTTGAAAGGGTCTATAGATGGCCAGACTGGTTGTAGTGAGGCTGAATGTTTTAAATTGAGCTAAGTAAAATGATGAGTTTTTTGGTCACCCTACAAAACTTTTTTTCCTTACAGCTTCATACATCAGTTGCATTTAACCTTAGATTTAAATGTGGGCTCAGTTCCTGAAGTCAAAAGGGAAATCTTTATCCTGCCGTCAATAACACCTCTCAGTGCAGTCACAGCATCAGAGTTTAACCATCAAAATCTCTTATGTGCTAATTATTTGTCCTGAATACATCACCGAACTCGTACTTTTGTGTGCAATGCAGGTTTATGTTGGATTTGTATGCACACAGTCTTCTGTTGGCAAAAAGTAAGTAAGTGTGTGTTATTTTATTGCCAGTTAATTTACAATCCTGAAACTTTGGTAGGTGTTTTTAGAAGTTCGTCTTGAGATTTTACATATACAAATGTGTGTCTGTCATAAAAGTTTCCCCAGCTCACTGAAAGAACCATTCCTGTTTGCTGATGATAACCACTTGTTTCGTAGAGGCAGAGGTAATTGGTGGAGGTCGAGGTCACTGGTGGAATGAGCAGCTTGGATGAAAGGGGGGGGCAAAGCAGGTTACTCTCTGCGTGGAATACACATTGACGATATGCATAACATTGCCCACGTGGCCCATTGTCACCAATTTGTGAGAGCATCCACAGCGGTGTCTGGCGGTGAGTTAAGCAGGATGGTTGTCGTAGTTGCTTCTTTTAAATTCGAAGACTGAGCTCAAGTTAGTTAGGACCGATCACCAGGTGAAACCACTGCACCTCAACACAACATGTGCTACTAAAGTACACCCTATAACCCCGTGATGCTGATAGGCCTAAACTGTTTTGTGTATATAAACGTGTACGTACAGTATGTCCTTGTTTGTCTCAGAAGTTGAAAGATTTCATAGTTTCCTAAGTTTCCCAGCTTCTGGCAGGTCTTAAAGGATATAAAGCCAACAACCATGTATCGCTAAAAAAAACAATGATGTGGTTGAGTATTAAAATAATTCTCACAGTAATTTTATACGCATTTTTGGCCTGTACTATTCGCACACTAGTATCATAACGGTCATATTCATCCAGTGAATTCCTAAGAACTTGTGACAGTGCGTTTTGTTCTAGTAAATGTTTGTATGTTGCCAATAGTTTAAATGCTCATTTCCTTTGGTCAAATTCCAAACCAGTTCCATCCTACACTTGAAAACCTGTAGGCCTACGAGCACTTTCATTTAGTCTCTAGGTCAAACCATCTTGAGAAAGATAAATTCAGTCATTAGTATGGTTAAGGGACACTGTCATTCATGAAAAATGTCTTTTAAATTCCACTGAGCTGTCAGCTTGTCTGTGGCTGTCTCTGCTGACAAAAAACATAACTGACAGGTTAAGATCCCTGTTAACTAATCTAGTTTATATAACATGAATGTTTACATTAATTGTCTGTGTTTAGCACAGGTGATCACACACATCAATTCAAGTCCAAAAAAATGGCACATTTGGATGAACAGGATTTTTTTTGACATCATGACAAATTCAATTGGCTGACAGTGTCCGCGCATCTGATGTAAACAAAGGAGAAGCCATTCTAGATCACATTACAGAGCAATTATTCCTCTGCATCTAGCAGTGACGTGACTGTGTAGTTCTTGGAGATGAGATGAACAAATGTCATTTCAGGATACATCTTGACAGTACATTATAATGTCTCAAGGGAAACTGAAAAACTAAAAATGCAGTTCAGCAAAGGTTAGCATCCCTGAGGGCTGATTCAACTCTGAAAAGGCATATTTTTGTTGTTCGAGACATGTTGAGCTACAAGCCTGGATACCAAACATTCGGACATGCATTTCTCACCGAGTTCTTTCATTCTACAAAGGGAAACCTTGCTGAGTAAGCATGGAGCAGCATCGGGGGAGTCCACACAAAACAAAGTATTTAATTTCTTACACTGAAAAGCTATAAATTCTGAAGCACAGTTCAAGCAACAACTCAAGAATGGTCCATATGCTGATTGTCTCAGACAGCACCAGGCCAGTCTGTAACGAGTGGCTCTTGGTAACTATGCCAGAGGCACCTATTACTCATTCAGCCATTATCTGATGACTATGCACTGACTTCACAGGACTTGTTTCTTGTATGCATCAAATTACATATTGTGCAGATCAGGGCATTTTAACTTTGATTAGTCCAGTCTCCAAAGACTGCTTGCCTTCATCAAGTGATTAAACATAGCTCCTTTGTAAAGTGCACATAAGCAACATAGCTGCGAGGAAAATAAAGATGATGCTCTACACATCAGTACAAAATATAGTTTTATGGAATAAATCAGAAGATAAAGGAATAGAATATATATAAAAATCATTACATAATGTATTGTTTTCATTCTATATACATATATGTAAATACATGGAATTAAGATATCACTGCAGAAGTGCTTTTTCCATTTTATTACAGTTAATGGATACACAGAAAATGCTTATTTAATGTCTGCCATTATCAGAGGTAATAGAAAAAAATATATTTGGTCATTATTTACAAAGAACATGAAACCTATTGACTATCCATGCTTAGGACTTCATCTGACAAGGGCAGACATTGAGCTCAAAATCCAATAGAACAGAAATCACGTTTGGAGCTGGTAACGTGTATGTGGTTGTGCATCTCTGTGCTACACATACATGATGACATCATAAAAACTCAAACCACACAAATAAAAAGACAACAATGACAAAGAGTGGGTAAGAAAATCCTCGTTAAAATACAGTAGTCATCTTTAAAATAGTCAGACATGCACCGCTTTTAAAAAAAATGTGTTTTTTAATCTTAAATATCACCACCAGAAAACAGTATACACATTTTAGGCATTGATAATGAAAACTGAACATAGTGGGTAAGGTTTTTAAACAAGCTTCTTTTTTTTAACAAAACAAAATTCCATAACCATCTTTGAGAAAGTTTGGAATTACCAAAAGCAACTGATTCAAGGTACAAAAGAGGAGGAAATACAACAGATTCCCCGTTTCCACAACCAATCCCACGCCATTTTAATTCCTCCCGCTGCCACGGCAACAAAACAGTGTGACTTAGCGACAGACACATATGGGGTTAAAATAGTCGGATCACAAATAAGGGTGCCCAGATAATAGCTTCAGTCGTCCTCTTCCCCCTCTTCGTCAAGTTCCCTTTTTCTTTTCTGACCCCGTTCCTCTTCTAACAAAAAAATAGAGACAGTGCACTTATGAGCAACCATGTTAGTGAAGAAAATAATAATAATGATGATAATATTTTATAGCGCTGACACTCAAAGACGCAAGACAGATACAAGTATTTGATACCACTCAAGAGCATCTTTAGTCTTACCTTCCTCCTCGTCCTCATCATCATCTACTTCACCATCATTCAACTCCTCCTCCTCCTGCACAAGACACCAACAGGATGATTTTGAGGTATTTCCCATGTTAGAATAAATCTTACTGTACTCTTCTACATTCACTCTTCCACATTCACTCATGTGTGATACTTGCCTCTCCACTGACATCATCCTCTTCCTCTCCCTCTTCTCCTTCCTCTCCGTCTTCATCTTCATCTTCTTCACCATCCTCATCATCATCGTCCCCTGGAGCTGCATCCTCATCATAATCTTCCTCGTCTACTTCTGCAGCAGAGCAAAAATATGGAAATTCTTCATGTGAGGAATTTTTCTTTATCTCTCAATGCTTACATGTTTGTATGCACAGCCCTCAAGACATTGTTACAAAATTGATAATGACAACAAGAAGATCGACCAGTCAGTAACAATGTTTTATGTTAAGTTTGGTGGAATGTATGTACTGACACCTGTGATAATAAAATATAAAGTATATAATATCATGTAGTTATATCCTATTAGTGTCTTAACATTTTTTTACAAGATGGGCTCTTTGTCAAAAAGACTATCATCTGCCATATAGTTCTGCCATGAAATGAATAATCCAAAACATACCATCATCATCATCGTCGTCGTCATCATCATCCAGTCCCTCTACATATGCTTCTGCATCAGAGTCAGGTGCTTCCTTGTCGTCTTTATCATACCCATCTAAATATGTTAACTGTGGGAGTAGTTTGAATACATTGTCCCTGTAATCGTTTAGGTTTGTCACCTCACAATTGAACAGGTCTAAGCTTTTAAGGCTTTCCAATTTCTTCTGTAGAGAGAGAAATACAGGAAAAGGTTTTTTGAAGTAAAAGAACACAAAAGCACCTTGTATATCTTCTGTGGCCTGTGGCATGTACCTACCACACACACACACACTACTCACCAGGGGCTCAATAGTACTGAGGTCTTTGATTTTGTTGCCGCTGAGGTTGAGATGTGTTAAGTTTGGGCATTTCTCTGATAGTACTTCCAACCCTCCTGAGATTCTGTTATCGCTGAGCTCAAGCTGGAAAGAAAATGGACAGGATGTAGTTCAACTGTGAGTATGATAATAAAGCTACAGGCTATGTATTCCTTGCATGTGCAGTGTGTTTCACACATGAATAAACCAACCTTTTTGAGTTTATTTAGTTTTGGTAAATTGGCGACAGATGTCAAGCCAACGTTGATTGTGCTTAGGAATTCAAGCTCTTCAAATTCATCTGTTAAGCCCTCGATTTTACCTTCATTTGACCGACAATTATCAAGGACAAGCTCTTTAACCTGAAACACAAAGACAAAAGATAATACTGAATAGTTACATAAGAAACAATACCCGTCTTATTCTAAAATCTTGCAGAGGCTACAAAGATGTGACAGTCTTTCTCCATACAAACTCCACTCAACAGGGTCAGCACGTGGAGAAGTCTGAGGTTTCCTTTTGCAAGCTTAAAATTGAATCAAATGATGGGATCAAACTTTTGACTCAGAGTGTAGCTTGCCTTTACAGATCAAAGTTGCAGAATGATCATCAGAAGCACTCATTGTTTAAATAACCAACACACAAAGTGATGAGCATTTTGTAATTTAAAAAAAGGCAAAAAAAAAAAAAAAAAAAAAAAAAAAAAAAAACTCAATACAAAAACTGATTCTAAACGACTATGTCCTACATTAAAATATGAAAAGCCACTGCTACACACAACTATGCTTGCATTTGCATATATATATATATATATATATATTTTTTTAGGCTTTTTTTTTTTTAGGCTACTCGACAGGCAAACATAGCCTACTGTGTGGGTGTCCTGTACACGTGCACGTTTGTTAATAGTCAGCATAAGACTCCATAAGTCATTACACTACTGAATTTAAGCATTCATTCTTTGGCTATTTTTACCAAATTTTCTAAGAGAAACAAAATGGCTGACCGCATAAAGGTAGGTTGATGTGTAGCCAAATCGTGCGCATCAGTATTAAATAAACACGGACTTATTAAATGTATCTTTCACAAATTACACAGAACACACGTTATTGGCAAACAGACGTATTATGAGACCTTTACAAATCAAGGGAATTTCGTCAGTAAACGAATCTCAGTGCCCGACGAGTAGGAGTGGCGGCATTAGCTGTAGCCTAACACAAAGTTTGACCGTCCAAGTGGCAAGCAGACAGGGTTACTGGTTAGAATTCGACATGTATTACTTCTTTGAAAAAATATCAACCAGTAAGGTATGATAACCTTCACGGTTGGGGCTGTTTTTCAGCGGTAAATAAAATAATATTTTGCCTTTTGTTACTTGGTAAAATGGCGGCTTGTCCTAGATCTTAGAACTGGAGCGGCGCAGTTCGAAGTTGCGTATCGCTCACATAAACACAGCGCTACATCATAGCGAGACTTGTCCTATCTGCCCGGTTGTGTAAGGCAAATGGCTCCTGGGTTTTTGTAGCCTATCGCAAACAGACTGGTATAAATAATTAGTATCCAACGATATGACATTTCAGTTAGACTACCGCAGTGATTGAACAGGCTATCTATAAACAATAAATAAAGAATCGGCGTCTCCGAGGAGACCTTGGCCATAGGCTATTCCTTGTACATCTGCTATTTGGCATAGCCTACTCAAGCGGCTGCAGATTTTTACGAGGGACTGTAACCATGAAAACAAAAATGCTGGAGGCGTCTACTGGTGCTAAGTGGCATCGAATTGAACGTGGTCTTTACTCTTTAAGAATATGAAACTGTGTTAGACATAGACGTGCAGGTTACATGTGGGGCCATATGACGCTGCACATCCATCCAACTTACAAACAAAAGACGAATGTGGGATGCAACACGTTCGAATAACAAAACAAACTTTCGGTTCTCTATGAGCGCTCTCCTCATGTATCAGGCAGCATGTGATTATTCAGCAAATACAAAAAAAAAAACTTTGTCACCCTCTATCCATCAAGTGATCATTTCCACAATAAGAACATTGGGCTATATTATTTAAACGGTTGAAAAATCGAAGATGAAAACACCTATCCAAGAGCCCACTACCACGTCGAGTTATTCATAAAACCAGCAACATATAGACGTAAAGAAAAGGGCGCGTGCAGGACTACAAAGTTGCAAATATGGCCTCTCACACCGCTTGCCTTGTGTATACAGTGGATATGGAGTGCTGTAGCCTCTTACAGTTTCAAGTGAGTGACAACACACCATTGTGACTTCTGAAATTCTATTTACTAAGCCCAAACGCGCGGACATTTGTCATAGCGCAAAGTATCTAACCAAATAAGTCGTAGAAAACTTTTTTTCATTCAAGACATCAACTTGACGCGTGCACCTCTTGACTAAAAAAAGAGTGCTATATCTGCCTGTGCATTATTAAAAGCAATATTTCAGCTCGTCTACTGAACATAAGTGTCTTACGTCTGATGGCGTTCGATTCCGCAACTCCAGGTGAATTCTTTTCTTCATATCCATCTTGAGAGACCTAGATTACTGATTTAGTAACCCAATGGGCGCAGTTGGACTTGAGTCTTGGCTGCATGCAGCTACAGCCCCCTTCACAACTAGCTCCTGCAAGTCTCCCAAACTTGATCTCCCGGTAGGTGGGAGTTGGGTGTGGGATTGTCGTCACCACTAACCAATTACATGCGCCTTATAGAAAGCAAACATGCCATCAACGACTTGGTCTACCAATGAGCGAAACATTTGGGATTGGGTGGGGTTTGGTTGGTTCGCTGTTTGGTTCACGGCCCACATTAGTCTATCGTGATGATCAGGGTGTATTGATCTGCAACTAACAGTGAACACCTGACGGTTAAAAGGCGAAATTATCACAAGATACAGACTATCGTCGTAGTTTATGCTTATGTATTTAGGGGCTTGCTTCGATTACCAAAATGACTGAATTCTTTATAACTTTATCTGTCATGCTATGCTATAGCGTTCTAGGCCTACTGCTCTATCATTCACAAATAAATACAACAAAACCAGCACATGCCTGATATATAGGCCTAGGAACTCGTCACAAAATCCTGCCAAATGTTTAACTTCCATAAAAAGTAACCTGTAACATAGCATGTAGCAAAATTACGTTAGGATAGCATAGTGCAGCCTTCAGCGGCCACATGAAACAATATAGCCAATGGCGTTAACAACGGGATACTGTGAGTAGCGTTTGTTCGATTGTGGTGACATACTAACAAGTTTTACTTTTACAAACAGCTCCGACAAAGCCTGCTGTATTCACGTTATCACATCACCTTGTTACATCAACCACTAAAACTCAGACGTGGATACTAAAGTATCATGAATTTGACTGCCACATCATCCACGCCAATAGCGGGCAACGTTTTCTCTTCCGAAGTTCAAATGAGCCAATGCACTTTCGCGAGAACATAACTTCCGCATTTCTGTACCAACGTTGGTCAAGAGGAAAAATAGGAAAACAAGGTCACCTGATGTAGCGCGGCGCCATCTTGATAGCAAATACAACGTATTCACAACGAAAATGATCGAATTTATTCAAGATAAAATGAACAAAAACTGTACACTTTACCTATGTCTGTGGTCATTTCTTTGTGGTGCTCCACAACCGCTTTTACAGGCAAGGAAAATTGCAGAACGACTGCGTGGCATTTTATTGTTTTCACAAATGCACCGGCTTGGTTTGCTGCTTGAGAACGCGTTTCACTGACGCCCTTGTTATAATGATTTGGATTTCGGTGACATCGTGACATTATTGCCAGAAAAGTCCTCTTTTTCTTAGGTCAGATTTTTCGACCCTCGCCCCCAGGTGATTTTCATGCCCTTTTGCTGAGAGAACTTGCGTACTGGTTGAGACCATTTTTCCTCTGGGTGTGTCCTACTCTGTCTGGACGCCCTTGCTTGCTCTGCTGCATCAGCCGTGTGCTGCGAGATCGGAATTGCGCAAAGTAGAAAGCAGACTCGTCGAACAGACGAGTCGTGGCACGCGGTAGCCTAGCACCCTTAATTCTACGACGCCTACAAATTTCTCGCTCAACATTACCATGCAGTACAGTGCGCTATGCTGCGCTAATGCAGCCTAGGTGGTTAGACTTAGAACTCGATTAAGCATTTGAAATAGCAACCCTCATGAAATGGCTGTAGGCTAATTTGTCGTTTAAAATGTGCAATTGGTCTTTTTACATTAGACTAGTTTGTTGTTGCGGAGTTGCTCACCACCACCCCTTTACTGCAATCTTTTTTTTTTTTATGTAACTTCGTGAATTTTCATTTAAATATTTTCAACTTCTATGTTCTAACTTCTCAAATCTGTCAAATGTTATTATTTAATTGTGGTGCAGTGAGGTCAACTGGCAACATGACAAATGTTCAAAGGTGGAGGTTAAGTTCAAGTTCACCTAATCCTTGAAAAGAAGCAAAAACAGTAGTATTTTTCGCAGTATAAATTGTGTTAAGAATAAGTCTCGCTGTATATAGTTTTGCCTTTGTGATGTTTGTACAGTAATAGTAATAATAATAGTGACAACTTGGTTACATGTAGGCCTAATTCAGTCGTCTTGACTAGAAGAATGTGGCATGATTCAGCTATCTGGCTATGCCAAGTCTAATAAATTCACAACATCCATTTAATTACTGTTCATTTTTGTATGCTACTGCACGTTATTTCCTTTGTGTGTGTGTGACACATTCAGTCAATGCTAGTAACCAAAGATTCTAGAACAGAGCCCTGTTCTAGAATCTTTGCTAGTAACTATCTGAAATTTCTCAACTGTCTAAGCTCCAGTTTCGGATCATAATTAGTTAATCCATTGTGAGATTCAAATTGTAGGTGCTTCAGCTCCTTGTAGGTGATCCGGAATCATGGGAGCAAGATGAGCTTCCTCACTTGATCCTGATGTGGCATTCTTAATTGCCACATCAACCACACTAATCACAACTGACACCAAAGATGGACAATAAATACTGTACAATAACATTAAAACATCAAAACATATAGAAAATATCAAAGTACAATATCTGGGTTGAAATTAATTTAAATAGCAATAAGTTATGTAAATGGTTAATGGCTGCTAGCAAAATGGAATTCATGAATCTGTTATTCCTGCATGTATAGGCACTAGGCAAACATTATCTGGCTGCAGCCAGACAGGAACAGCTTGAACATACAGGACGGGGGATGGCTCGAGTCATCCAGGATTGCATTGGTCTCTTTCAGAGCCCTGTCCTTGTACAGCGAGGACAGGTCCTCCAGGGTAGTGCCTGAAATACATTTAGGCTCATCTTGCTAGTTTTGGACCAATTTGTTATAAACAAAAATAAAAAAGAACGGGAATATTTACTGTCAATATTACAACCTCACTACTGTATATCTGGATTAATAGGAAATGCCCCCCCTTTTGATTTTCAATACCTTGTGAAATTGATGGCTGTTAAAACCATGGGGGTATTAGATACCCACCCTCATTCCACTCTCATTCATTTCAATGGCCAGAGCTAGGCTAGTTACTTCAGTCAAAAATATTCCTACAAGCCTATTAGGCATACATTATCTGTGATTAGGCACCTAATTGGCCTGTTTGTGAAAATGTGGCCAGAAGTGATCACCTGTCAGACACGATTTTTAAAGACTCCCTGACAGGGGTTTAAACTATGCTAAATCAGGCATTGTAATATCAAGTGTCTGCCACTAGAGGACAGTATAGACTATAGCAAGAGGTACTGAAATGCACCCAGTCAATGGCACAACCATATCAATTTCAGGTATTCTGTGTAATGTGACCATCAGGGAGTTGATGCACATTTACGACAGGAAATAAAAGGCATAGTATGCAAGTACAGTGACTGATTTGTGACTATGCTTGTAAACAGCACACATTCCATATTATTACATATATGAAAATATAGATGCATCAGGCATGGGACTGTAAGGAGCAATTGATATTTAACAAAAACGTGTTTGGGATTAGAATTGCACACTGCACCTTTAAGTCTCAAATAAATGTTACTGAGCAGGAGGAGAGAGTGGAGACATTTGTCCGGCTGTAAGATGGAGCCCCATTTATTATTCATGTTAATTGACTCTGGCAGTTTTAAGAACAGAGTGTTGTAATCTAATGCCTATGAGTGAGCTGAAGAGGGAAATCACCTTTTAAATGGTTTTATGTCACAGATGAGCAAAAAATAAACTTTTACAGCCTTTTGGTGTAAAGTGTTTTGTTTACACACATGACTGCCACATAAAGCCGAGATGCGTATGCTCATTAAAGGATGTGTATGGTTTATTTTGTCAACTAATGCTGTAATGCCTTAATTATGGAGACTTTGAGCAGAAGGTAACTGATTGTAGCTGCATGTGGTGCAGATTTAATATCTAATACAACATCACTGAGGCACAGAAAACAGAACACAGCCTGAATGTGTATGATGTGTTTGTTTGGGGCTATGGGGTTTGGCATGGAGTTCAGGATCAGATTAGCATGATCAGATTCATTTGCCACTTATGACTCATCGAGTTTTTCTTGTAGGCTACTTTTGTTTCACACACACACACACACACACACACACACACACACACACACACACACACACACACACACACACACATCTTTAATCTTCCTTTCATCTACATGATTCGCAATTCTGATCCAAAATTCCTACTGTTACCAGGGGAGTCACATAACCCCGAGGCTTTGATGTCTATCTGATGGGGACATTATTTTGTCCTTTATTGAGAGGAATAATGTAAGCCATATAGTTTTTCCTTAATTGAGAGAAATCATAGAAACCGTTGCCATGGCCTGGCCCCGCCCCCTGTATCTCATTTCATTGAGATTCTCGTCTCATCATGCACTTCCTCCCTCAACTACCAAAGTGGCGCTGGTAAATGGTGGTAGCAACGCCTGCAAACATAAAAAAAGAAAGAATATGTACATTTATGCAGCAGTGGTAAATAGATTGTGTCCTGACTGCCGATGTGGTTTATTATCATTTTGTTAGGCCTTAGTTTTTGGCCAAAGTTAATGCAAAGTCTATGCCCATGACGATGCTATAGGGTTGAAAACATTTCCCAATCGAGAGTACCCAGACCAGTGAGTCTGGTGGTATCAGGCTTAAAGGGACACCAGGCAAGCCTGATGCTTTTTCTCTACGAAACTCCCCCTCGCTCGGTCTGAAGCTCTTTTCCTTTTCTTTGCGTCTTCCGTCAAGAGTTTTCACTGCTTCTTCGCCGGCTCTGCCATTATACACACGTTTGCAACAATCAACAGCATTTTGTTAGCCTGCCTCTGTGCTGTAAACTGATCCTGCTTCGGTCGGCGGGTAGGATACACCGAACTTGCAAGTGGGATATTCTTCCTACAGGCAGTAGGGGCGGGCGAGAGAGCCTTCATTCGCCCCGTAATGAGTCATTTAACCATATACCGACTTACGAAGATGATTAATTAACACGAAAACGTTGCCTGGTGTCCCTTTAAAGCCATATAGTTGCCTATAAACACTTGGTCAGATGAAGTTGATGCAGATCTAGTCTGTCAAGGACAAGGAGATCTAGTCTCACAGGAGTGACCAAAGCAGGATGTCTGTAATGCCATGCCCAGTAAAACACCTGCAGTGGGACGTGTAGTTCAGTTTAGTTCAACTGTGTCTCTGAGTGGAGCAGGGAGTTCAGTTTAGTTCGGCTGTGTCTCCAGGTGGAGCAGGAAGTTCAGTTTAGTTTGGCTGTGTCTCTGGGTGGAGCAGGAAGTTCAGTTTAGTTCGGTTGTGTCTCTGGGTGGAGCAGGAAGTTCAGTTTAGTTTGGCTGTGGCTCCGCAGTAGTACATGTAGTTTGGTTTTATTGCGTTTTGACATGTAATTTAGTTGGACTTCATGTGTCCCTTGATGCAGTGCAACAGTAGTTTAGTTGGACTGTGTCTCTGCTCATTCCTTCTGTATGTGGTCACCAATGTGACTCACAAACATGAGGAACAGATGGTAGATGATGATCTGAGGCGAGAGTAGAGTGTAGCCACTCAATAAGGTCAGATACTGAAAGATGAAGACTGCAGCCAGCTTACCTCTGCTTTGAAAAATTAACGAGGTCTCATTCAGCACACTTGTTGGGTGTAACCAGATGCAGTTGCTCATAGTTTCACCTTTTTCTCTCACTTTCGAACAGTGTGGCACACTAATAACCTTGTGTGTGTGTGTGTGTGTGATACATGGTTCGTCAGTGCCACCAATCTCTCTTCTCAGTGACACACAAACTCACACATACTCATCCTAAACGTCCTGCCCTCTCATCCATCCACCTACTCATTTCATGACTATGATCTGTCTCCATTTCAATTGTAAGACGTCATTCACTGGCAAAAGGGTGCGTGTTTGTGAGTAATATCAGTATTGTAAGGGCAGTCTCTCTTGTGCTGTTTACAGTTTTTCTCAGTCGCTTTGGTGCTTTTCTCACATCACTATTAACATTTGCACAGCAGTTAGTGCAATTCTCAAAACAATTAGTGCAAACTGCAAAACCTAGTGGATGACCTGCAAAAGCATCGCCACTTGCTCAAAATGGATAGTCCATTCCTCAAAAGCAGGTATTCATGTCAATGAAACTGTCAGTGTCATCAAAATTAGAAGTCTTGACACCATCGTTTATGAACAAGATAGTCAAATGGCTTTGTCATGTTTTCATTATGACAGTTCTCTCAGTGTTTTCCAATGCAAAAAGGTCAGAACTCGTGACACTACCTGAACATGCTCAAGACAGCACTATACAGCACTTGCACAGCCATTTGAAAACTACAGTAAAGTTACACAATTTCAACCAAATTTTGCTGCTCTTATTTTTTCATTATTATATGTGCCCTCTTATTTACTTATTTACTTACTTTTTTGTTTACTTGAATGTTATGTTTGTCTGTGGACTTAAATTGGTAAAATATGTCTTGTCTTCACCGTGGGATAGTGAGAAACGTAATTTCGATCTCTTTGTATGTCTGGAACATGTGAAGAAATTGACAATAAAGCTGACTTTGACTTTGACTTTGACACATTGCTGTAGTTAGGTGAGTAAGTGAGTACAAGACACTGAATACGTAAATTTTTCTAAAGCATTCTAAAGCATTGTGACAGAATTTGATAACTAGTTCAACAATTTTGTATGTAATGACTCAAGCAATGTTTGGAACGACTATTCAGCATTCATAAGTATAGTTAATTTTGACTAACATGACATAAGCAAATGATAATGTTAAAAAACAGCAGAGAATTGTATGAAAGCAACTGATACATGTCCAAAAGTATTTGCAATTTGTTCAGAGGAAGGAGAAATTGCTACTATGATGTGCACAAATGACTAAATGTTGTGGAGGTTGAACTAATAGTATGAGAATTTTCATTCTGATCTGAAAAAAGCACCAAAGCGACTGAGAAAAACTGTAAAACTGAATGCTTCAGGACTGATATGTCCAGCTCCTTCACCTCTTAAATCGGCCGCCACTGGCATCTGAAGTCCCATGACTCAACACAGCTTTTACCTTGTGATGATCAATAAACAAGAGTAGTCATTTCCGCCGCTCGGTGCTAAACAATGGTACCAGGATCTGGTATTAGTGTTAACACGGTCTTGCCCCACTGAGATTCCGTCGAGCCTTGCTAGCTACTCTTAGCTTGATTCACTTTGTGTAATAACACTTTACATTAAAGGGTTTGCAAAATGACAACTCCTGTTAAGTAATCTGTGACAGCAATCGCAAAGAGAGCTCTTTATGCCATCATGGCAGGATTGAATGGTGTGGGATATGCAGACTTGAGCTGTAACTCAGCTGCTATTGGCGCTCAGCTACACCAGATGAATTGACATTGACAACCAGATTTGGACATTTTGTTCAGTTCAGTTAAAGGATATAAACCATAATATTCTGTATGCATGCTAATTTCAGTCATTTGCAGACAGTTATCCTTGAGATCAATTATGCTGTGAGCCCAAAAGCTTCAGAGTTAATGGCTGAGACTGTTTTTTTTTTGCCACCACTGCAGCAAGCCGAATGCCGAGACAGTCTAGTGTTGCTAAATAGCCTATCTGACCCAAGGTGATCTGATTCTGAGTTTAATATTACTCTGTGATTTCTCCTCCAGCAGCAAAGCAGCTCATCATCATCATCTTCAGTGAGGTGTGACAGTCTTCCTCACAGGGCCTTCTCACAGAATGGCATGAGAAAATAATCCAAAGATGTACTCTCATGGTGTAAACAACTGATAAAAAAAAACATCACTATAGCTTGGTGTTGATACTCCACATTTTTACTTGGTTCTGTTTGGGTCGGTGCAGCCTCTGGCAGGCTGAACATGGCTAGTAATCAAAATACAAGGATACAAGGATACAAGGAAGTTATTGTCACATGCATATAGTTACTGGAAGTAAGAAATGCAGTGAAATTATGTCTGGTGTCAGCCTATTTGTGCATTTATGGGGGGGGGGGTAAATAGTGGGGTAAATAGTGCAGTAGAAGGGGTTTAGTAGATTGAGTGGCAAGGGCTGCATAAGAAAGGTGGGGGAGGATTGGGATTGGGCGGGGGGCACCAACAAGGAGCACCCAAGAGCAACAGGGGCAAGGAAAAACTCCCTTACCAAGGAAGAAACCTTGGGCAGATCCACGGCTAACCCAACTGCCAGGGGTCTTGGTGTGTGTGTTGGGGGGATGACAGGGGAGATGGGATAGTGTGCTGTGGATGTGGGGAGAGGGCAGTGTGCAATATGTGTGTTGGAGAAGCTTCCTCATGAGACAATGTGCTGTGTATTGGGGGGGGGGTCAGTGTGCTGTAAGTATGTTGGGGATGTGTGTTGGAGAAGCTTCCTGATGAAATAATGTGCTGTGTATGTAGGGGAGAGGGGGGGGGGTACTGCAAGTATGGTGAAGGGACTTACTATTGCAGAGTACTGTATGTATGATGAATGTGAGTGATGACAGTGAAGATGTGTGTGTGTAGTGTGTGTGTGGGTAGGTGGGGGCAGTGTGCTGTAAGTATGTAGAGGATGTGTGTTGATAAGGATAAGTCACCCTTAGAAATCACAATCAGAATACAACAGAAGTTTAGGCCTACATGAACATTTCAGACTACTGCATGGGTTATGGGTTCAATGCAGGGGCGCTGCTAGATCATTTGGGCCCCATGACAGACAATAATTCTGGTATTATTATAAATTCTGGTAAATATATAGTATTATTGGGGGCTCTCTGGTGGCCCCCTCTCAGTGCTGGGCCCTTAGAATCACCCCCCCAGTGGCGCCCCTGCTTCAATGTTTTATTACATTTGAACATTACAGGAGGACAAACGTATGAGATGAATATTGTGAAGATTATTATTTCAGAGTAGGCATTTTGGACCATGTTTTCTGTAATGCTTTAGTTTTTTCAAACATTGCTGCACAGACATCATCTCCTGTCTCCTGTGTAGCTTCCACATTCCCAGCTGTTGCCACAACGCCTACCCTGCTCCGTAAGGAACTACACAGCATTCTGCTATGAGCTGTTAAATTCCATCTACGATGCACCTTCATCGCTCACCCCTTGTTGTCTGAAACAAACAAAAGGGCTCTATTAGCATGCCCCGGATGAGGACCCATTCCCAACCCTCCCTCACCCTCCCACCACAGACACACACACACACACACACACACACCACCCTTCTCTGCAGCATGAAATGAAAGGGGAGACAGATACGGCAGCATTCCTCTGAGAGGCCCCCCTCCCATTGGCAGGCTGCGCTGTGTTGTGCTGTGCTGTGCTGTGCTGTGCTGCACTGGCTGCGTTGCGTGAGGAATGACTGATCTTTGGAGGAGGATGGGGCGTTTTGATGAGCTGCGGAGCAATTCACCGGCTGCCACCCCTCAGTCCCTCAGTCAACTCGTCAGTCAGACTAATGGAGAGAGGTGCAGGCAGCCCTGCTTTACATGCAGCTGGAACAAACACGCCTAACCTTTGGACGAGGGCGAGGAGAACAAGAACGTCTCGACAGAGGCCTCCAGGAAACAGCCTTTGGCTGTCTCTTCCTCAGATTGCCAAAACTTTGAAGCCATGGCTTTAATGTGTATAAAATATGCCATGTTCTTTTTTTTTACTCTGCATTGATTCAGCTTCATAGTAATGCCATATATTATGTCTTTGTTTTTTCCTTTTCAGTTTGCAAACACTTGAAATAATATATAAAACAAAATGGAATGGATCATTATAAAATAGTATTTGTTGCCCCTCTCAGTGGGTCCTCTTTACATGCTTGTGTCTCATGTTCCATGATGCGTCTCTCCATGCCACTGTTTGTGGCTTGCTCTGGTAAAGAGGCTTCGCTGAGGGAGAGTGAGTGAGGCATCGTAAATATTTATAAAGGCTATGCACCGATGCTCCCTGCCTCCCTTGCAATGCTCTGCTTAAAGTACATTAACAAACACTGTAAGCACACCACATGAATCTTTTATAACCTCAGAGGCCAGATAGGATAAAAGACAACAAAGGTTTGCAGCAAAAGCCTACTGCAGCCCTGAAATCAATCAGCTGTCAGCTCCTGCAAGAAGACAGTGTCCCACCAGCCAAAAGGCTGCTCCGTCTGGCCAGAAGTGCTGTAGTTGCATTCTTATATATCTATTTTCTGATGATAATAAGAGTCTGTTGAGAATATTGGTTCAATATAATCTGATATGGTTTCCACTAACTGTCACTCAGGAGGAGTGAGAAAGATTGTATATCATGGACTTAAACAAGCTTATGTATTTAAGTGAAAATGACACATATTTTTACTCAGAGGGCAAGCAAGCTCAGGCAATGGTTATTTTACATCAGTGTTTCTCATATAGCTTAGTTTGGACGTAACACACTGGCCAGAGGGTCTAATACAATTTGGGACCGTTGCCTCTACAGCCCCATGACTCATGGGCCATGAGGCTGTAGACCCTCAGATGATGTGTTACTTACGTATGCTTAGAGCCATTTAGACTTGTTAATGTAATCCTTTGTAGTTCCTTTCTCGGTTCCAAAAACTTTTAATGCAAAAGCTACCTTTATTGAGGACCTTGAAAGAGATTCCAGACACACTCTGTCTGGGAGAGTTTTGTTTAAATGAAGTCCAGAACCAATTTGTCAATGTGATGAATGGTCTACTGGGGTCTTTCAAGATGAATGAAACTAAAATTCTCATGACAAGCACAAGATAAAGATCTTTGAATCAGATACAGAGATAAATGACTCATAAAGCATAATTTTCCGTTGTGGATAGCCATGTTTTTTCTCCCTATACCTACTTCATCTGTATTTAATGTTTTACTGTAGTATAAATGGCTAACTTTAAAATTCCAAAACCTACCTGTGAATGTAATAATAATAAATATAATAATAATAATTTTGTAACTTAATTTACACCCTTAGAAAAAGTCCACTGCTTGACATCTCACTGTTGGTTCTTTAAATGACTTATCAAATTCAGTCATGAGATGCTTGAGATGTTCACCTGCTTTGTTGTTTTGCCCCCTCATGTATATACCATTAGCTAAATATGCCTGCAGTCATTAGAACAAGTTGCAATACATCTCCACCAATGAGTTGTACTATAAAACATTTATAGCATTAACTGGAAGAAAATAATCTGTTTACTCTGAAAGGCAAAATCTCTTGAAGCAACCCAGTCTCATGCTCTATCCTCCCCATTGGGTGGCGAAGCGTATGAGGCAAACAGTTGGGCAGCAGTCGGTGTGCAACAGCTGATGCTATCATAGGGATTGTGCCTGTCACTACCAGGGCCACGAAGGGGGGCACAGTTTTCTCCGGGTCTTTATAGCTTGACTGACTCAACACTAACTGGAAGAGATAACATTCCTGACCAAAATGTCCATTTGATCCAGGATATTTGTATTCAACGGAACTGACTCATTGTCATGTTTCATGGAGACCATGGCTATCTGTATCTGATATTAGTCTTATTCCACTTAATGCTGTGGCAAGTGAGAGTAGGAGAGTACTTCATGGATAAGGATATCTTGGGCTGACATCAATTTATAGTCTGTAACATCTTCACACACATTTAGACTTAGATATGACTTCTGCTTCCTGTGATAAAGTAAACTACGAACAAAATAATGTAAGGTCACTCACACTTAGATCTCCCTGTGAAGTCTCTTTGTGTAGTGGGTTTATTAAGGGTTTTTAAAATGCTCACATGCAGGAACATATTACTGTCACTCTATGTTTGTATGAAAAACAACTGGATAAGGGCAGGCTGGAGGCTGTACTGCACAGTAATTAAATGCTGTAGCCTACTGTAAGACTTGAGTGACCCTAATCGGAGTAAGTCACCGAGAGTTTCATTGGACCTTGGGCAACCTCAAAGCTACTAATAGTGAATATTCAAAATTAGACAATCCCCTTTCAGTGACCATTAACATTACATCTCATGAAGTATACAGTTACAAAGTGGTCTAAATAGATTTATATTGCCCTTTAGGTTAAGGAAGATAAACAGTCCACAAGGTCATTTATTCTGCAACAAACCAGGCATCTGGACACGACTCAATCTGCTGTATTTATGAATGCGATGGTTGTTCTATACTGGCATCAGGACAGGCACCAGACATCTACGGATTATCTGAATAGGGCCTTCTTGTGTGAGCTCAGACAAGAATTGCTTGTTTATAGCTGGGACCCCAGACAGCTCGGCTTGTTTATAAAATGATTGTTGTTATTTATTTATTTTGACATTTAGTGCTCATTTGTTGTTTCTCACTGGCACTATTGAATGTGAAAATAGTTTCTTAAAAACATTAAAATCTCACAAGGTCACACGGGTGGAAAAACTGCAAGATAGCCTATAGATAGATGGATAGATAGATAGATAGAGATTGATAGATAGATACATAGATAGATAGATAGATAGATAGATAGATAGATAGATAGATACTTTATTCATCTCGAGGGAAATTTTAGACATCCAGTAGTTTATACAGACTCTCTGACTTCACACTTGGAGTACTGTAGGGAAAAAAATTGTGCGGAAGTATAGGCAGGCCGAGGCCAGGCTAGTTTATACAACCATAACACAACAAACACACATGCACACATATATCTTATAAAAATCACTCATAGAAATTTAAAATGTTAAAGAGTTAAACATTTTGTGAAGTGATTACAAAGGTCTGGTATAGACTGACCATGTGATGCATTGACCATGATAAGGTGCTATATAGTACAGTGTGTGCATATGGTGGTAGTGCAAAAGTGAACAGTGAAGGGATTGAAAAGGGCAATAACTTTGATTATTATTACATATAACTATGCCTATGAAAAGACAAGATTGTAAACATAATATAATTGCTTGACAATCAAAAAATAATATAATATAATATAATATAAGAACACTATTTAACAGGGAATAAGTTATAAGATGTAGATGTTATGACAGTCCAGATTGTGTAGGAGGGCGGATATAGCCTGTACAACAGTCAGGTGTACAGCAGACAAAGTGACATAATGGTAGGGGCCGAGAGAGACAGGCTCATGCTGAAAAGTCCATTTCTCCCCTCCTCTTTTGCTTGTCATTGAAAAGTTGGATGGCCCTGGGTATAAAGGACCTCCTCAACCTGTCTGTTGAGCATGACAGTGACAGAAGTCTGCCACTGAACATGGTCCTCTGTTTATTGAGTGTGCTGTGTAGTGGGTGGTGGTCATTGTCCATGATTGCCAGCATCCTGCTCATGGTCCGTTTCTCTGCAGTTGTTAAGTGACTCCAGCTCAATGCCAGCAACAGAGCCAGCTTTCCTTACCAGCCTGTTCAGTCGCCCAGCGTCCTTCTTCTTAATGCTGCCTCCCCACCACAGCATAAAAGAGGACACTGGCAATGACTGACTGGTGAAACATCCAGAAGACCTTACTGCAGACACTGAATGACCGCAGCCTCCTCAGGAAGTAAAGCCGACTCTGCCCTTTTTGATACAGTGCATCTGTGTTGGCTGACCAGTCCAGTTTATTGTCCATGTGTACTATCCCCAGGTATATGTGCTGATCACATCCACATTGACCCCTTCAATGGAGACTGGCAGCGTATGTGGCTTAGATCTCCTGAAATCCACCATCTCCTTGGTCTTTGTTGCGTTCAGCTGCAGATGGTTGAGTCTGCACCATTGCACAAAGTCATCCACCAGGTTCCTGTACTCATCCTCCTTTCCATCCCTGATACACCCCACAGTTACCCTGGAAATCCAGAGTTCTCGCGGGAGCACAATTTGAATTTGCTCAGCAAGTCACTCTGGCAATGAGTAATGATGCTCATTACTTATTCCCTTGTAACAAGGTGCACCAATCACATCAGTGTATCTGACAGAGGCCAGAGGCGAGATAAACAGATGACGACAGCGCTGCAACGTGGAAGTCTGAAATCAGTCAGTAAACATTGATCATAGTGTTATCCAATTGCGTGCAGTGAGATTTTCAAATGCATGCTTGGTGCCGCCCCTCGATTTGGGCCATTACATTAGTCATGGCCAGACACTTAATCTTTCTAGATTTCCAGGTTCTGGATTTCCAGGCTACCCCACAATTGCAGTGTCATCTGAAAATTTCTGCATGTGGCATGACTCAGAGTTGTAGCTGAAGTCAGACGTGTACAGGGTGAACAGGAACGGTGAAAGCACAGTCCCCTGAGTCTGATCACAGTCTCTGAGAAGCAGCCCTTCAGCCTGACGAACTGGTCTCTACGTCAGGTAGTCTGTGATCCAGGATATACCAGGTGAGCATCAACCCCCATCTGCACAAGCTTGTCTCTCAATCTGACGGGCTGAATGGTGTTAAAGGCACTGGAAAATCAAAGAACATAGTTGTCACAGCACTTTTCCCCTTGTCCAGATGAGATTGCGCTCTGTGCAGTAGGTATATGATGGCATCCTCCACGCCCACCTTCTCCTGGTATGCAAACTGGAGCCAGTCGAGTGAGTGGCTGACTTGGGGTCATGTGAAGTAGCAGTTGCTCCATGGTCTTTGTCATGTGTGATGTTAGAAGCGACTGGCCTAAAAGTCATTTAGCCTAAAAATGGCCAGAAAGTCATTTAAAGTCATTTAGCTCACTGGGATGTGGCTTCTTTGGAACTGGTATGATACATGATGTCATCCACAGTGCTGGTACCTTCCCCAGTCGGAGGCTCAGATATATCAAAGATCTGGATTATATATCAAATATTGCAATTTTCTATCATTTTCCTTTATCTCATTCAGATATTATGTATACACACAGATGTTTTTCACCACATAAACATTATGCAGTTACACGTGGGCCACTAAATGTAGGCTACGTTTTAAAAACTATGTCTTTGTAGCAACCTATGTCATATTCTAAAGGCTTGTGAGTTTTAACCTTTTCAAGAAGGCTGTGCACATGCATCTCATGTAGTTTTACTAAACAGAAAGTTTGGATGAAATGTATTAAATTATAAATTAATTATTGAAAGGCCTCAAACACTGCCCCAGAGATAAGGCAATTAGCCTATAGGTATTATATATTGTTTATGCTACTGATATTGCAATACTAAATTGTCTATGCATTGTGGTATACAAAAGACATAAAGCACTAGAACGTTCATTTAGAATTTAGAGAAAACGGGATATCTATTTAGTCCATTCAGTTAAATCTAGGCCTATCTTTGAGATCCCTATCTTTGGTAGTTATTGGTGTAGCCTATGTCTACCATTATAATCCTAAACAGCGATAACCCTGGTAAAGTCTAAGGGCAAGAAATATGTAAATGTATATTTTATGGCTTACACACACCTTCACTGTATCCACAATAATCCACAATTGTTCCATTGAATTGTGTAATGCATTTTACTTGTCTATGGCGGTAAAACCATTGCATTTGTAATATATGTAAGTGAACACAGCGTTTTAAAATATCCGAAATATCAACCATTAAACACCTAATGTACGTCAAAATACGTCGGCAAGCAGGGAAGTGGCGACTGGCGAACGATTGGCTCGCTGGATGCTGGATGGAAAATTATTTTCTTCCTATGGTCCCTCTGCATTCTGACCAATCCCGCTGTTCTCGTGTAGTCTCGCGATTCTTAGTCAGCATAGTTTGCTGCTTGCAATGTAAGTCTGCTCACACTGTGTGATCTGAGATGTTGATGTAGGAAGGCACAGGAACACCCTCAGACAGAGACCACTGGCTTGACCACTGTAGCAAATTCTTCCCCACCCAAGCCTCCTGAGATTAACAGTTCTTTAGCAGCCCGTAACAAAATCGCAGAAACTACATGCCGAACAGGTGAGTAAAAGTATATTTCCCCCTGGCTCAGCAATGCTAGCTAGCGATGTTAACATGTCGTCTCAATACAGGCTTTGACTTGGCGTTCCGAGTCAATAGCATGATCGAACATTGCTTGCTAACATTGGAAGTGGCCGGCAAATATGGATAACTCTCTAAACATGCACGTGAAGTATGAGTTATTGCAGCGCCCTCCTCTCTATTATTTTCCTGATAACACATAACGGTAGCTGACGTTAAAAGGAGTTTTGTCATGCTGTCCTTGCAACTGCTGTGGATGCTAGCCCTGAAGTTATTAATCAGCTAACCTCAACCCATGAACTAATGTTAGAGGTTGGGAAAAATGTGTGGTAAAAACTAATAACTCGCTGGCTACACAGAGATTTGGACATAGCAGTCAAGCCAAGCTGTACGGCAGATAAATCCTTCAATGGGTATGCGAAGCTAACGTTAACGTGTATGTTGTTGATTTTGTTGAGGTTTTGACTTGTGGTTGGTAAATTCAATTGTGGTGAAACTTGGAAGTTAGATCCACTATCTGCAATTCTTGTGTGGACACTGGCGATACGATGAGACTTCTGAACTCAGTGATTGAGTTTAACGTTACCTATGTTTAAGGGAACTTAATTCAATGTAACAGTGCAAGTTACCACTATGAGCAAAGATGTTCTTGCATTCATTTCTACAAGATACAATAAAGGAATGTCATTCTGTTGACATGTTATCTCCATCTTTTGAGACAGTGTATATAGATTTTATTCTGTCTAGGTCTTGGGTTGAAATGGCAGTGTGCCCCGTGAAACAGGATGGAAAAGCAACATCAGAGGGCAAGCGCATCTACTTTGTGCCAATCGGTCACTGCACGAAAGCTTGCTTTCCGACTTACCAATGTTATAGAAATGTCGAGTTATAAGAACGTTTCTAATGCGTAGGAGGGAGAAAGGTGTTTACCATTAACTATGAAAATAGTTAGGCTAAGTTAACCTTTAACCATTTAACTTACAGATTTAACAATTTCGCTCCGATTTCCCATTCAAATATGTTGTCAAGTAATGGTCTCTCAAAGAACGTCAAAGGCCGAGCATTTTAAAGATTGCAAAGCTTTATATTCTCTTGTCAGGAATAAAACCACATTGTCCGAATGTAGAAAATAGAAATTACATCTAGGTCAGGAAGATAACTTGTCAAGACAATGCTGAGTCAGAGAGCTGTGATGGTACACTCTATGATGAACGAACAACATCACTCTGACTATTGTAAGAAATCAGATGCTCTCAGTCCATAGCCAGAATACCGTTTACCATTTTCAGCCAAATTGAGATTAATAACCGCTCATTGTGATTTGGCACTAGACTACTGTTCAGCACTGAAGTTGATAATGGTTTGTAAAGTGCCTCTCTCATTCCACTTTTATCCACCTCCACTCTGATGCCTAGTTGCCGAGCTCTTGAATGTGCCATAATATAAGGAAGACCTAAGAAAGAGGCCAGTCATTAATTTGTCCCTGGAAATGTGGCTATTAATATATGATATATTGTAAATTACGCTTACATTAACCTATTTTCTTATAGAAAATATAACAGAAGATACTAGCCGTTAAGATTCCACAGTTTCTGTGGGTTCCATCTTGATGTACTGTTCATATATGCAGAACTGGTCATTTTAAACTTGCGCTCAAAAGAGGTCTTTCCAACCTGCTCTTTAAAAGCTCTTGCTCAGATTATGGAGACAGATGGGAATCTGTGCCGTCCTCTCCAACTTAACAAGGACATTTAGTTTTTTTTTTTTTTTTGTCAGTGGCTCGTTTTCATCAGATTTCCAACACATCACAATGATCTAGCAAACATGAGTGTATCCTCCCACAGATCGTATGTGTACTTACGCCTGTTTACATTTCACACTGACCTCTCATTGGGCAGAGCTAACCCTGGGACTGCCACGGGGGAATGGCCCAAACGCTCATTCCACTGGGATTCACGAGTTGGGCTTGCTGGCCAAACTCTTAACACTGTTGTTTTTTTTCTGTTCGCTCTCTCAAAGTCATGGTCATCAGGTTCCTGGTGAATATTTTAGTTGACAGTCATGGCTTCTGACATCATTGTGCAACTGACTTCTTACATAACAAACTGGAAATGCCTAGTCTTACAATTGTGTCAGGAATTCTACAATTGTTTGTTGTAGAATATCTGTATTAATGTTGGTTGCTATTTCAACATATTTGTTGAATGCCCCAGTCTACAGAGAAGTACGCCCGAGTTGTAACAGCTGAATTAAGTGGAAAATATTTCAAGTAGTGTGCTAATTACAAGAAGTGCTCACTTGGAAATGGAAGTTTTTCTAACCATAGTGTTCTAGAATTTAGGAAGTGAATCCTCTTCCTTTTCCTTTTCTGCAGTAACTTTTTGGGGCGCACAGTATGCTTTGATTAAGAGGCATGTGATATGGCTGTGGACTAATTACAATGGAAGGGACTTAGGGAATTTTGATGGCGAATTTGGCAGCGGAGAAGTTTGGAGCACAAAGAAAGCTGTGTGGAAGCGGGGAGTGAGCAAATTAGCCCCCACTCTACCTGATAATGAGCCCTATTTTTAATATAGCACCCAACTCACTGGTAATGAGGTTTTTGCAGTGCTTTGGAAAAGGAGAAATGTACCGCCTGCAGTCCTCATTTGTACATGTTGAAACTTTTGTACTTCTGCGCCCAGACAGATTGTCATCCAACATGCCTAGGCCTTGCCACCTGTGCCCCAACGTGTTTACTCAACAGACCATCTCCCTGGTTATTTCAATCCAGGCAGGACTTGGCCTGAGTGAGTGGCAGAGTGGTGGTTTTGGGGCTGTTGTTGGCTGTTTGTCTGCCCCCGCTTGTGCTCACTGATTGACTTGCCTCATATAGCGGTTTTGTCTTAGCCACTGTGAGCGGAGTGTAAAGCCAAGCCTCCCTGTGGCCACTCAGAATGGCTCCATGTGGAAAGTCAGCCCCTTCTGGCTCCTCGCTGGACACTTCCTGGAGCCCTGCAGCGCAGAAGTCACTCCGGCAATTTGGACGGCTGCGATGGCCCCGGACGCGAGGGTCGCTGGCTAAGTAACGCTGTCGCCAGGACTCTGGAACGCACCACACTGATAATCTTGGCCAGTCACGCTCCTGACAACAGCCCTCTATGGAGCTTTGAAGGCCAATATAAGCTTTTGCTTGTTGTGATATTTTTTTCCCCCCTCTGTTAAGAACACAAAAGTGCTGTGAATATAAAGCCTTCTAATGGATCCAAGGCCTTTAAGATCAATGAAACCTGTAGACAGCTGAGGTTTTATGGTGCCCTTGTAATCAATATTCTGACCGTGTTGCAGGACAATGAGCTGGGGAGGCAGGAGTGAGATGGAGCCTTGGCTGTGGAGTAAGTGCTCGTGGTCCTGGAGTTTTTGTCATGGAAGATATCTCTTCATTGTTTGTGAGTTTAATGCTGTTGCCATGGATTTTATTTTTCATTCCCAACAGCAGAAAAAATGGTCTCTCTTTTTTTTTTTTTTTTTTTTTTTTTTTTCCAGAGCCGCGGTGGATTTATTAGAGTAGTTTGAATGCCCTTGTTGATCTCAGCACTCCATGGCACAATGGCCTTTCTGTAGGTTGTGCCGACCGCTGGGGCACCATGCCACCCTCTGGAGTGGAACGGAGTTGAGAGTTGGGCACACTGGTGCTGCCAGTAGTGGATCTCTCAGGAAAGTGCTTGTTTTCCTGAGGGCCGCGGAGAAATGGTTTTCTAAGAGACGGCAGTTTGTTGGCTCAAGGCGTTGCTATCCCGTCCAAATGACCAAACGGCATGCAGATACTGTAGGCTGGGGCTGCCCCATTTTTGATCATGGGACTAAAATATCAACAACATGGATCAACGACCTGCCCACTGTCACCCAGCTGGAAAACAAATGCTCCAGCTCCAGTGTACTAACAGAGATATCACAAAGGCTCGTGTGTGTGTTTATTGGTTTTGATAACCAATAAAATCTTAAATATTGAAGAAAAGCCCATAGCTAAAACCATTGCATGATCGACCATTCCCTGCCTTGACTGGACATGTTGTTGTGATGCCGTATCAGCGTGGTGGGGGTCTTTTGGCCCCCGCGTCCCCGAGGGATTGTTTGTCCTGGCCGTTGAGCCCCTTGCTGTGTCATCCTCGGGGCACCTCTCGCCACGGCCCAGTTCACACGGCTCTCGTGGACACCAAATAATAGGCTCTTGCGCTCTGCTCCTGTGCCCTTAACCCAATCCCCAAACGCACAGCCCCACCAGCCTGCCACAAAGACTCGTATCCTATTCACTGCCCATGTCAAAACACAAACACACTGGCCAGTTTGGCTGTTGTCCTTTCACTGTTCACTGTTCATTATGTTTGGTTGTGATTGTGAAGAGTAAATGGATGGCAAATATGACTTTTTTTCCTTTTCTTTTTCCAAGTGTTCTCTGGGAAGCCAACTGCTGGCTGTACTTTATGGTGCAGTGTTTGCCAGCACGCCCTGCTGGTGGTGACCAGACTGTGTGGAGGTGCGGGGCCTGCTGAGATGAATGGGCATCTTTTACCGGCGTTCTGCCATCCACGCTGTCTCGTGGTCTGCCAGGCCTTGACCCCCCCACCACCACCACCACCCCCCACTCATGCAACAAACCTGGGCCAAGGCCCTCGGCAGCAGTGAAGTCCATTTGCTGTCTAGGCAGAGGAGCAGCCATTAGGAGCAGGCCAATCTTTCCTTTGGCTTTCATGAGCCACTGGGGTCATCCTTCTTCTTTGCCCCTAACCCCCCCACCTCACCCCATCCCATTCTGTTTTACCCCTCTACCCCTATAATCCACTAATCTTTGGTGGTGGTCAGTCTGGCTGTTGTGCTCTGTGTATTAACCCTCCCCCTCCCCCTCTGGCTTGTGCCTCAGCTAGTGTGACAGAAGGCCAACTTTCGGTCGGGGTGCTTGGGGGAGTTGGTGAAGGTACGGTTAGTTATGGGACGTGGAAGTTTGCGGCTGGTGCAGTCGGTCAGAGCACCACGGCGTCGGTGAGAGAGCGGTGTGGTGGGTCAGGGTACGGATGGCGGAGGCAGGTCAGGGCTTTTGCCACTAGGCACTGGCCCATGCCGCTCTATCTTCTCAGGGCTTATTATCTGGGAAGACCTTTTTTTCTACTCTTTCATAGCATTTGGTTATAAAGAGGCTTAAAAAAATCACATGATGGCCTTTTTGCCTACTTGTTTGTTCCTTGAAGGGGCTTTGCCTGCTTAATCAAACCTCATGGTTCTGGAGCTGAGAAATGGTTCATTAGGGATTTTGAGTTGCATGCCCTTTCTCACATGACCAGAGGCATTGTGTTAAGCAGAGACAGTCTGAAATGTTCTAATGCTCTGTCTGAATGAAGTTGTTCTAGTTTCTGTGTCCTATCATTTGCCACTCCAGATAGTGCAGTGGTGTCGAGTTTGTGTGTGTGATGGTGACGCATTTGCGGCAGTGTTTGTAAGACAGTGTGAGGAATTGATCAAGGCTTAGAACTGGGTGGAATAATTCTGGAGAAGGCTCGTCTTTCAGACGGCAGGGTTTAGCATGGCAGTGGTGTAATGAAATGTCCTGAGGCGGCCATTTTTCCTCTCTTAGGGAGCCTGAGATATCCTCCATTTTCTCAGGAATGATGTCTTGCTTAATCGTTTTAATAGCCTCCTTTATAAGTAAGTGCCTCGAGTTCTTCAGTGTAACAAACCGGAGGTTTCTCCTCCTGTGAGGATGCCTCAAGTGACTTACACGCACATTCACACTCTCTTTTCACATACAAACACACACACACACACACACACACACACACTCACTCACTCACACTCACACACACTCTCTTTCTCTCTCACACTCACTCACATTCTTACACACACACACACACCTTTTTACATGCCTTTTCAAGACACACACACCTTTTTACACTCTGAGAGAGAACAAGCACTATTAGGATTGTAAATCCAGTCTTTTTCCTGAAGGAGGTGTAAAATCTGGCACTGAGGCCCTTTTTGTCTTTTTGCTGTCAGTGTGAGGGTAGGTAGTGAGATTTTATGGGGGCTGTTTGAGATGAGGCTCCCTCTCTTCGCCCCACTCCCCCCAGCCCAGCCCAGCCTAGCCCTGCCTGCACAATGCCCCCTTCCTCCGCCACCTTTGTGCCTCTCTGGCTCCACAGACTGATGAAGTACTTTGGGGTCAAGAGGGCCTGCGTTTTGTCACTTTGTTCCACACAAAGGACAAGAATAGCCAAAGCTGCTCAGTGCTTTCTTCCTCTTTTCTTCAAAATGTGGGACATCTTTCCAGAACGTTTTACTCTTCTACTGAGTAGATACAGTAGCTTAGCCTTGTAATTCCTTAACACATGTGTGCTCCCTCTCTCTCGCTCACACACACAAATAAACACTCACACACCCAAGGAAACTTCCACTCGCACACACACACCCTTGCCAGAGTGTGAAGACATGTGTGATGTCTCCTCCTTTTCACAATTCAAGACCTTTGCACTGCCATAACCCCTCAGTGAGTTAACGTTAACCCTTCAAAGGAGGGGGTGGGGGGTTAACTAGAATGGTGTAGTATGAAGATTCTAAAGAATATCTGGATCCATTGAATATAATGTGGAATCTTACATTGTTCTGGAACATATATTTTTCTTAATTAGGATGTTGAGAATTCCCTTCCTTTCACCACAGTAGGGTGTGCAGAGCTCAACAGAGTTGACTGCAGCTTGGCTAAATTGACTCTTCGTTGTTGTATTTGGGTTGCGCCACTCAACTCTGTAGCATTTTCATCCAGAAAGGTAACCCTACTGAGACATCAAAGCTGATCGATGGAAGTAGATTTCCCTTTAAAGTTTCAAGGGCGTTCGCTGCTGCTTGTGTTCTGTCAGATATGGAAGTATTAAGCTACAGCTGAGGTCCGGGGAGAGGCCTGGTTGGAAGTTTGACAGTTTGAAGACTGGAAAAAAAACATGATGGGGAGCTCCTGCTGTGTGCTCTTCGTTGGTTGTTGTTCTTGCAGCTGCTCCAGCTCATTGAGAGAGCGAGAGAGAGAGTTGCTTATTGTTTCTGTTTACTGCCCACTCTTGACAACCTTCAGTCGGTCTTAACAGTCACTGTCAACTATGCCAGCAGCTCAGTCCGCCCTCGGTCCCAAATAGTCCACCCATCCAGCCCCGTGAACGATGAGAAGCATCTCGGCCATCTGCTTGCTTCTTGCAGGCAGATTTCTAGAGCTTTTGGATCATTTGATGAAGTTTCCATGCTCTGGAAACAGGTTTTATATGCTTCGAGTTACAATGGTGAACATCAAAGGCTGCTAGGAGAGGTCTTTGAACAAAGGCCTCCCTGGAATAGCGGTGTTAATATCATGTTTGTTTATCTCTCCGATTGCAGTGAGGTGCTGATGGCTGTTTTGGCTGCGGAGTGTAAAGGGGCAGAGACGTTTTTTTTTATGGCCGTTATTGAGAAAATGAGCCCTTATCATCATCTTGCGAGGTTGAAGCACTCTTCTGCATCATCTTTGCTTCAGAGAACCCTAATTATGGTCTGTTTCAACCACCCTTATTACCCTCAGGCCCACTAGTCCTAGGAAGTAGTGCTACTCCTAGGAACTCTGTGTGTGAGAGCGGAAGTGGTGTTTACCCCAAAATTAGACACACACACACACAAGCACACAAGCACACACACAAGCAGCAACAGGCCACTGCTCCCTAGATGGAATATTCTGGCGTATTTGCTGTTGGCTGTGTGTGAGCAGGGCTGGGCTGGGCTGGGTTGGTCTGGTCTCTCCCCCCTCCTCCCCTCCTCCCCTCTCCCAGGCCCTGTGAAGCTCGCTGCTGAAGCCTATAAGAGGATTTGTGGCGATGGCCGTGCCAGGTGTGCCAGGTCGGGAGTGGGGTTTTTCAGGGGTCAGTCGATTAAAATGCCTCATTCCGCTCCCGCTAATCGTCCGAGCCAGCGCTGCGCATCACCCAGGAAATAACTGGAAGCGCTCCCAAAGAACAATTATTTATTTACGTGTCCCCGCTTTGCCTCCTTTTTTGATCTGGATTCCTGAATATTCATGAATCTTAAGATCTGATTATTAGTGATCTGCAGTCCTCTTGCTAGAAGTGAGGGAAGAAAGTTAAACCTAGATGAGTGCAGGAGTGTTGCAAGGATGAGGAGGAGATTCTCCACGTAATCGGGATCGCAATCGTTGGCTCTCCATTAGCACGTGCTCACATCACCCCTCACTCCCACAATTCCTGCCAGTCATGTGTGGCTTGTGAGAACTTGCCATATGCTACCACCAGACTTCCTGACTGGGGCTTGAAATATTATCGACTCCCACCATGCGTCTGCATGAGTTTGTCTTGTCTTTTAATGAGCAACTACACTGTGAAGTCAGGTGCAATGAGGGAGTCAGATTGTGACAAATGAGTTTTGTTTTGTGCCCCCGTCTCTTTCTTTCTTTCTTTCTTTCTCTCTCTCTCTCTCTCTCTCTCTCTCTCTCTCTCTCTCTCTCTCTCTCTGTGTTTGAGTGACCCTATCCCATAGCATGGGCGGGCGGCTGTGTAAATAGACTCCTCCTCGGCAGCAAGGTCAGTCCTCTGGCCTCTCATCTTGTCCCTGACCGCCCTGCAGACACCCAGCCCCACTCATCGGACTGAATGGAGCTGCCCCACCAGGCCGGCTCTCCATGGAGTCTGTTTTCACAGGCGCCTCTTTGATTAGCATTTCCTGTGAAAGCGATCCACAATTGGCCACATAAGCGGTTTCTTTTTGAGGACTTCTTGTGAAATAAATGGCATCCTTCTTAAAAGGGACGGAAACAGAATGGCTTAGCTGCTTGGCAGCTCTGCTTAAGTGTGTGTGTGTGTGTGTGTGTGTGTGTGTGTGTGAGAGAGAGTGAGTGTGTGTCAGTCTCTCTGTGTGGATGTGTTTGTTAAAAACAGTTTTTCTTAAAGCAGAAATCTTACAGAGGCAATTTTTCAAACAATGTGGCATTACTGAGTACTGCCGGGATCATTTGTTCGATCCACATCATTAGCTGTCACCATACGCTTGTTTTTGAGCAATAAGACCCGTGAGGAAGAAAAATATTCCCACCTTCCTGGCTGTTATTGAAAGAGTCCAACATAAATCTGACTCTTGATGTGTTAGGGGGTGCCTAGCCTTTATTTGATGGGTAGAGAGCCGTCTCTCCTGTGCAGAGATGAAAGGGGTCACAAACTGTAAGAAGTGTCTTTCAGACCCTGTTTTGGCTTACAAACCTCCTACCCAAAACTACAGCCGCAGACCGGGTCCATTTTTGCCAGCCATGTGTGGAACAAAAACAAAGTAGTCTTGTTCAGATAGGGGTATTAATAGTGTTTGGAAGTGCTGCACTGTGTTTTCATACCCAGGGGTGATCGCTGATGGGTTGATTGTCAGATGCTTGCAGGGTGTTGTCTCTGTTCAACAATAAAAGATCCCCGTCGTCGTGCCGAGCCTGGTGTGAATTTTTCATTCCAGGCACATGTTGAGACGTAGATCATGGTTGTCAGGCAGTGGATTTCAAACCAGTGTGATGCGTGATGGATGTCCTGAAAAGCCTTCTTATGTTCTACTTTCCCTCCCTCCCTTCTCTCTCTCTCTCTCTCTCTCTCTCTCTCTCTCTGTGTTTGTCTCTGTATCTTTCTGTCCTCTCTCTCTGCCTGCTTCTCTCTGTTGCTCTCTCTTTTCCTCCAAGTTTGAATCATAAATCCTGATATGAAAGGCAAGGCTTTGATTAGTGCATAATATCTTCTGCATATGCACGGCTTAGATATGAGCAAAGGGGAAAGAATCCCCCCCCCCCCCACCCCTCAAATACCCACCCACCCATCCCCTCAAAGCCGTCTCTTCTCCCTCCTTTATTCGCTCTCTCAGTCACGTCAGCCTTCTCACAGAGATGGTGTGATATCACCCAGCTCCTTTTTTTTGAAGCACTTCTCTTTCAAATCCTTTTGATTTCACGGGTAGCTGTTTAATATTCCAAACTCTTTAGCATCTTTTCAGAAACCAACAAGGTGCCAGAGATGGGGTGGCTTGTCTTTATCTGCAGACAGCTGAGTTAGACCCTCTGCCTCTCGGGCCCAGCACAAGGGTCGAGCACTTGAAAAGCCTTTTCTCCCTACTAGAGGACTGTGTGTTTCTCTCTGTCTCTCTCTCTCCCTCTCTCCCTCTTCTTTTTTTTCCCTCTCGTTTTCTCTAATACAATTTTGTGTGTGTGTGTGTGTGCGTGCCTGCCTGTCTGTCCATCTAGTCAACTATGCTCTCTCTGTCTGTCCTTCATCATGTGTTGTTTGTTGGCAACACAACAGGAGGGCCTGCAACAACTCGCTCCCTCTCTACTGTGGTTCCCCAACCTCTGCACCATAAGCAGGGTGCACGCAGCAATGTCTCCATTCAAGCCAATTAACCTTCTCCTGGAGCAGTCAAAAATGACATGCGTCTGGCGCTCGCTTGACGTCCGCCCGCTCGTTTCCTGGGCTCGGTGGCGATCATAATTATTACAGTCTAATTTCCATCTGTGAAGACGGCTGTCCCAGCCCCCTCCCCCCATGCACCTTTTGAAGGTCTTGAAGGCGCGTCCCTGCACCCTGCAACAGGGTGGTTCTCTGCCAGCGGGGCGAACGCGGTTCAGCTTTCAACATCAGAAAGGAGAAAGTTTCTCTTTAAACTAGCCGGGCCGTAGGCTGTGCGCTGTGTTCGCTGACCACGGCTGGACTCTTTGGAGTCCTCCACAGGCTCCGGCTCTGTCTCAGTCTTAGCCAGCCCACAGCACCCATGCTGTTGAGCTGCTTGTTTTCACATTGTGTTGTTAATTTTCTGAGTCCGTTTCTCGCTCTCGCTCTCGCTCTCTCTCTCTCTCTCTCTCTCTCTCTCTCTCTCTCTCTCTCTCTCTCTCTCTCTCTCTCTCGCTCTCGCTCTCGCTCTCGTCTGACTTTTGAAATGTTGCTTGTTGCTTGTCCCATCTGTTATTGAATAGAGACTATTGAATTGGCAAAATGTTTATGGATGGCCTTTCTTTTTTAAAATAAAATATGATGTTTAGAAAGAGCAGGGAGAACTGGAGAGAAGGGCAGAGAGTGACTAGTGAGCGATAGAATGAAAGACACAGAAAGAGAGAAAGAGAATGAGAGAGTGCGAACGAGTACTAGAGTTGCTCTAGTGAGTGAGAACGAAAGAGCGAAAGAAGAGAGAGAGAGAGAGAGAGCATATGAGGAGGACTACAGTGCTCTAGAGAGAGAGTGAATGAGAGTGAGAGAGACAGAGAGAGACAGGGAGTGTGGAGGAGGAGTGCAGCTGCTCCAGCCGTGGTGTAATCCTCTGAGGCGTCCACATCTCCCCTATCTGCTCTGGGGAGGGAGGGCTGAGCGAATGCAAAGCCTCCTGGAAAAAAGAAAAAAGGAAAGGCAAGGGAGGGAGAAAAGGAGGAATGCATGGGTATTTAGCCTGCAACCTATATCGCTGAGAGCTTGTGACAGCCATGACTCATCTCACAGTTCACATGGTGCCATTGTGGCGCTTCCTTTGTCTGTGAAATCCACTGTGGCCGCCGCGAGTGCCGGGTCGCCGTGGGAACACTGAGGCTCGGTGGCGGCGGCGGCAACGCTCTGCTGTAATCGAAGCGATCCGGCCCCCGACATTTTCCGATAGAAATTTCCCCGTCGTCCGACCCCGCCACTGCGACAGCGCGGAGAGAAAGAATCCGAGATATGAAGCGTCACGCTGCTGGTCCGTAACGGAAGAAGTCATCAGTCCCTCGCACCACCACCCACCCCACCCCCCTCTCTCCGTGAAAATGACTTCCAAGCTCTCCTGCCTGTGCCTCTCCACTCCACTCCACATAAAGACGCTCTCAGCTCTCCTCTCACCACGGCTGTGTTTCTGACAGACTGCCATAAATCAACAATGAGCGGAACACCATTCCCCCTCTTTCAAGCCTGCATGTATTATTTAATCTGTGCTGTTTTATGAGGAATGGAAATTAACTAAAGGAGGATGGGAGAGGAGACTCTTCTCTTTGCCATCTTTATTCCAATGCCAGACTGGGCCTCCCGCAGGCCTGGCCTCTGGGCTCCAGCACCGGCTACAGCTCCTCCTGATCAGCTCCAGCTCCTCCTGATCAGCTCCAGCTCCTCCTGATCAGCTGGGTTCTGCACACAGCTGGGAGTCTGTAGCTGGCTTCCCTCAGTTTCCTTGTTGCCCTGTTATTGTTTTGTTTTTTTACAAAGTAGGCTAGCTAGGCTCCGTTTTGGCGTGTTGCATCCTATATGCATTTATATTTGCAAACAGCATTAAAAGGATTATGGGGTCAGTATCTTCTGTCCGCTGCGCATCTAGCCCCGGGTGTTGTGTCATGCCGCCTTTCTGGCCTCTTTTACGGATGAAGGATCAGAATTCCTTTTTTGGATTGGAGGCCCTTTCTAAACCCAGAATACAACAACACCCCCTCCTGACTGTCCTCACGGAAAATGAGCTCACTAAAATGAGTCCTTGGTTTTCCTCTCTCTATATATATCTCTTTTCTCTCTTTCTTTCTTTCTTTCTTTCTTTCTTTCTTTCTTTCTTTCTAATCTCTTTCACTCTCTCTTTAACTGTGGACTTATGGTCTCTGTGATGGCCATATCCTACTGTGCTGCACAGTGTAGAGTTTTGTTTTTGGATTCATATTTCATGGACGGATATCTAGAAATGACGCTGTTAATGATTATTTCCAGCGCCATATTCAAAGGTACCGTAATGTAATCTTTTGACATGAATAAAACATTTGAGTAGATGATGTAAATTATGTCACTCGTCAGGACCAATGAGGGAACTGGGAGTGGTCGAAGGAAATCGTGAAGCTGTCCGCGCGCTGTTGGAAATATATCAATTGATTATAAACCCCTGTTAAAACCTAATAAATCTGACTCAAAACTCAATATTAGAAAAGTTTAGGTTCATTGTAACATTGTTATCCTTAGTGGGTTGATACGCCCACAATACATATTGTTAATGAGAATGCCTAACTCGTTTTCTTGTGACACGCACTCAAGCTTAGGAATATATATACTATAGGTCTCCTCCATCTGCCGGGCGGTTCCTAAACATAACACGTATTGGTCTGGAAGTGGTCAGAGGTTACATGCTGATCCGGACTGCTATACTCATCAGCGTGTTAGACAGTCAAGCAAATTCCTATGCTACAGGGGTCAGGCTGTGCTAGGTTTTTTTGACCAATCTAGGACCATCGCTGACAAACTGCCCACCGCTGTGTAATGCTTGGTCATTTCATAATAACATGCCAGCTCCCAGGTGATTTAGTTTCTCTGGCCAGCGATAACTAATCCCAACCGTCCATTATGCTAGTAACGTTACCTAAACTGCTACTCTGGACTACAAGTACAATAGTAAGGCTGTGCGGGTCAGAACATCACAATTTATTTGTCAGATACAAGCTATTCATCCAATACATTATAGAAGGTACATCTAAATGAATAATGTGAAAGTTACGAAAACAGGTTAAAGGAACATTTAGGAAACCATATGAAGCAATCAGAGAATGAACATACCAGCTCAGAGGATGATGACTACACACCTTAGTGGTGCGGGCGATTCTGACTACAGAATAGCTCCTAGAATGCTCTGTGAACCTCACTTAAATAGGCTACCTAGTTTGTGGTTGGTTACATTGATATGGATCACATGATTGAGGTCAGCTGATTTGGGATCACATGGTTGAGAGTTAGATTTGATTTGAGAGTACTTTGATGAGACTTGAGACCATCGTTGTAGTGAGAGTGCATTAATCAAGACATGACAATGTACACATTAATTACATTTCCCGCTTCCTAGTTAGTTTCTCTTGTGAAAAAGGCAAAGGTTAGAGATATAATCAAAAGTTGTTGTAGCAGCAATATGTGACAATGGGCCCACCATGAGGTCATACCATCATGTGATAGGATAATTAATCAACAGTTCACACGATCAGGAGTTTGATCAGTATAGAAACATTAGGACTCCTTACAATTACCTCTTGCCTTCTTAGACTGGAGATTTATTTATTGCATGAAAGACACACACACACACACACACACCTACACCTGAAGGCTCAGCTTGGATCTTGGTAGATGGGCTCTCTTGCCTCTCCCTTTCAACATTTTTCCTGACTATATGAGAGGCTTGAAAAGAGGCCATACAAAAGCTGTTTGGGCTGCATGGTCCTTCTCCCTCCTTTGCTGTAGCTTTCTCTCAGCCCTGGCTGTGGCCTCTGCTCTCTCCCTCCTTAGTTCTGATCACTGCTCTCTCCATCTGTGGCCGAAGCCAGAGGTCTGCCGCACGCACACCCTCAGCCCTGTTCCTCTGGACTCAGCTGGACTGAGCTGGCTGGGTTTGGCCATGTTGGCGGAGGATGCGAAGGAAAGGATCATTACCACAGTGCTCCTCCGATGGAGCGTGGTCTGGCTTTAATTACACCTCTTCTGCTTTCTTTCACTCGTTCACTCTGCTCTTGGTCTTTCTTTCTTTCTTTCTTTCTTTCTTTCTTTCTTTTTTCCACCCCTTTCTCTCCTGCTTATTCCTCCCACTGTAGATTCCTTCTCTCAACTCTCCCAACATCTTTCTTTCTTTCTTTCTTTCTTTCTTTCTTTCTTTCTTTCTCTCTCTTTCCCTCCCTTTCTCTCCCCCCCTCCCTCTCTCTCTCTCTCGCCCTACTCTCAGGGTGACCATGTGTCTGGTGGCTCAGCTGGGTTTAAAGGCCTTGCTGTAGTTGTGTGCAGATGCACATTCCAGGGAGAGCACTGCCCCGAGGGAGGGACGCGTTAGCGCAGCGCAGCACAGTGAGGTGGAGGCGGAGGAGGAGCTGCTGCTGCTGAGCCCCAGACTCTGCTCCAACTTGTCCCGAGAGTAGCTGTCTCCACCATGTTCTTTTCTTACCCAGTTAAGCTCAGTTTTAGGGGCCCTGCTGGCTTTGCGCTGTAGCCCTCCAGGGAGTTGGCTGTGGTTGCTACAGGTCTCTGGGACTGCCGAATGTAGGACAACTATTTCTTACCTGTCAAGCAGGCAAGGTAGGTAGGTTCATTTTTAGAGATATGGGTTGAACTGGCAATTTTTCTTGAAGTGATCTCGAACAAAGTTTTCAAGCGCGTGTGTGTTCGCGTCTCTGTGCGTGTGCGTGCTCATGTGTGTGCTCATGTGTGGGTGTGTGTGTGTGTGTGTGTGTGTGTGTGTGTGTGTGTGTGTGTGTGTGTGTGTGTGTGCAGCATACATTGTATTCAGTATTTCTTCAATAAGTTTCTCTAAGCCGATCATCTCCATGTCCACACGGTAGGCTACTCCACCCTCTGTTCCAGGCTATCTGCATAGCACCCCACCACCATCACCTCAACCCCTCCACTGCAATGAAGGAATGAGCTTTAGCAAAGCCCCGCATGATCTGCTGGAAACAGCTGGGCCGATTGAAAATCCTGTTTAATGTCATGCTGCTTGGGTCTGTTGCCCTGCCCTCCTTGCTTGAGGTAAGAAGGGTTTAGCTAAGTGCAACCTGTAGAAATTGCTAAATAGTCTGGGTTTCTTCACCCAGCCGCTCACATTGTGGTGATAAGCAGCCGTGCCAGCCGAGGCTGTTTTTAGTAACAGATCTCCCAGCAGTCAGACTGGGGTCATTTAGGTGGAAGCTGACTCGATGCTCCTGTTACATTCACTTTGCTGGAGTTGAAAGAACCATGAGTTGCTCCACTATTGCATGGACTGTCACGGCAGAGGAATATAACCATGATATTGAAGCAATTTTTCTTTAGCACTTTAATAACCAGCATTCCGCTGGGCATGAACTGCAAAGCCAAGGCTTTTTAATTTTTCCTCTTTGTCAAAGCAAGGACTTTTGGTCTGCAATTAGCAAGCTAACCACCTAGAAGAAATGCAGAAACTTTTCAAAGACCGCCAGCTGCTCAGTTGGCCCTGACCAAAGCGTGCCAACTTGTGCCCTTTCCAGTATCGTTGATAGCATGCTGAGCCACGCTGTTAAAGTTTTTGTTACTTTGTCCTGGAACACAGAGCTACATAATGCACGTATGGGTAGTGGGAATGGCAGTTGTGTTTATCTGTCCTTCACATGACCATATACAATCATGCTAAAGTCGAAGATGATGGCAAAACTAGTTGCTTAAACATTTGCCTGAAGAATCGAAGAATTGTGGGCAGCCGTGGCCCACTGGTTAGCACTCTGGACTTGTAACCGGAGGGTTGCCGGTTCTAGCCCCGACCGGGCTGCGGCTGAAGTGCCCTTGAGCAAGGCACCTAACCCCTCACTGCTCCCCGAGCGCCGCTGTTGATGCAGGCAGCTCACTGCGCCGGGATTAGTGTGTGCTTCACCTCACTGTGTGTTCACTGTGTGCTGTTTTGTGTTTCACTAATTCACCGATTGGGTTAAAAGCAGAGACCAAATTTCCCTCACGGGATCAAAAAAGTATATATACTATACTATATAGAAGACCCTGTCAGGTCGAAATGTTGCTGTTTGTTTTCATTAAAGTTTGGGAGCTACTCTGGTGTGCAGACATTCTTTTTTTTTTACCTTTGTATACTTTGACCTGCACCTGGCCTAAAGATAGGTGGGATCTGCACGGAACCGCTCTACCAAAACTACTTGCCTAAAAATGGGTGACCTTAAAATATGGCAAATTGTTGTAGTTTTGTCATCTGAAAAATAGAAAAAGAGCTGGCCTCAGAAGAGCCCTAATGTCTCCCAGTGAATCACTTTGAAGTTCAAGCTTCATAACCACAGTCTGTTTCATATTTGTCCTCAAAAAAAAAAAAAAAAAAAGAATTCACTTTGTGATAGAATGATAGAACTGAGCAATGTTTCCAATGAGCAATCCAACCAGCATGCCTTCAGGGACATCCATGAACACCTAGGAACGACTCCTCTTTCCGCCAATCTGACCTAACCTCCTCCAAGGACTGAGGCTCAGCTATAGCTCAGCCATCTGTGTGATCGCCCATCTCTCAAAGCATCTGACAGAAAGTTATAAACTTTCTAATACCTGATTTAAGTGCTTTGTCAATAGGCCAATTTTATAAAAGATCGATACTCTCTTTACCTTGTGATTTAACGCCCCCCTTTAGTTTAACAGCCCGCTGCTGCAGAGTGAGGCCGATGTTATATGATAAAGATTTATTGCAAGGTGATGGACCCAGTCACTCCACGTGCATTTCTCTTGATGGATTAATGGCACGTTAATGACCTGGTGGC
Organism: Alosa alosa; assembly: GCF_017589495.1. Classification (NCBI taxonomy): domain Eukaryota; kingdom Metazoa; phylum Chordata; class Actinopteri; order Clupeiformes; family Clupeidae; genus Alosa; species Alosa alosa. The sequence goes on from NC_063202.1 coordinate 14,622,068, forward strand.
AGGACGAGCAGTAAATTCATCATGCGTGCAATTACAAATATGTATTTGTTTTCCCAACATTGTTTACAGACCATTTAAAAGCCTGTAAGTCGATTGGTTTTCGTGTTTCAATATGCCTCCGTCCTGGTTTAAAATGGGTCAGCCCAATCATTTATGTTTTGTTTTGAAAAAACGTTGCCCGTCTCCGCTCGGTGAAGGAAGGAGATCGTGGATAAGCGTTTGGCAGGCCAATCAATCCTGATTTACTAAATGTCAGAACACATCCAGACATGTTTAGTGTGGCACCTTTAAAGTCAGGCATACAAATAATGCACGGCACTACTTTCAGCTAGCTCCACCACGAGCACAGGGAGTGAAGGCAGAGCTCTGTATTGTGTATTATGCCTGTGGCACTGATGTGCCCCACACCTAAAAGGAGACCAGTTGCTGTTGTGAGTAGCCCAGCTAATGGTGGCACACTCCTGTTGGGACAGGACAGGTACTGAATGATGATCGCGTGGAAGAGAAATTGTATGACTGGCTTAGCTGGGTAAATGAATGTGCAGCTCCACCAGGTGTTTTTGGTCTTCAAATGGATGCTGAAGGGTCAACAAACGGTGGTAGCATAGGGGCTAAGGAACTTCGCTAGCATGCAGGAGTCACAAAAAGTCATTGGCTGTGTTCCAATATGCATACTTCTGTACTTACAGCACCTAATATGAGTGCACAAGTGCATTGACTTGTGCACTCCTATTAGGTAAATTTGTAAGTACAGAAGTATGTGAATTGGAACACAGACATTGGTTCGATTCCTGGCTACCACCATTGTGCCTTTTAGCAAGTTGTCTCCAAGGAAGGCTGCCCCCTGCAATTTATATCTATCTTTATCACTTTGGATAAAGGCATCAGCTAAATGCATAAATAAAATAATAAGTACTGTAGGCAAACATGGTTATTATCCTCTCAACAAGTCCAACAGAGTGTCTGTATATAGATGTATGGTCAGAGAGCTACTCTCTAAAAATCGAATCTTCTGATCGTGTTCGAATCTTCTGATCGTGTTCGAATCTTCTGATCGTGTTCGAATCTTCTGATCGTGCCTTCTGTTTTTTGTTGTTTTTTTTTCCTCTCTCTTCTGCTCGTCGTCTCTGTTGAGTGGGAGGATTTAGTTGATGACAGACACAGATAAGTCTGCCTCATGAAGAAACGCCCTCTGCAGTTCTGGCCAAAGCAGTCCCGGCCCACACTCTTAGATCAGGGATTTGGACTGGTGCCCCCCCTCTCTTTTCTCTATTTCTCTCTTCCCCTCTCTGTCTTTCTCTCTCTCTCTCTCTCTCTCTTCTCCTCTCCCAACCCCCCTCTCTGTCTCTCTCCTTCTCCTGTCCTCTGTGGACACTCCCTGTTCCATACTCTCACTTCCTCGAGTCAATCCCATTCACCTGCTTTTTAATGGCCTCTTCCTGTTTTCCAGCGCTGAACTCTCCTCCTCACTAAGCCCCGGTGATGAATCATGGCCAGACAATAGGTGCTTTTCAGTGCAAAACTCCCCTAAGAATATCATGATCATTCACTAGTCTCAACTCTCTCTCTCTCTCTCTCTCTCTCTCTCTCTCTCTCTTTCTCTCTCTCTCTCTCTCTCTCTCTCTCTCTCTCTCTCTCTCTCTCTCTCCTGTTCTCTCTCTCTCTCTCTCTCCTGTTCTCTCTCTCTCTCCTGTTCTCTCTCTCTCTCCTGTTCTCTCCTGTTCTCTCTCTCCCCTTTTTCTCTGACTCTGACAGTGAGTTGTCTCGTTGAGAGAGGACGTGCTGATGAACTAGTCTCGACGCCGGCCGGGCGGACAGACGGAGGGGAGGGACGGCTGCAGAGGACGTGATGAGTAGCCCCGCGAGTGTTTTCTGGTGAATGGATCAGGGTGAGTAGTACACAACTTTATTTCTGCCGCGAAAGAAGGATGGCATCGATTATAGGCCAGCGCTTTCTAATCTTAATTGAATCAGCGTAGCTGCGACTGCTTAACCTAAGCCATCTTAAACCGCTCACATCGATGGAATAAGGGAAGGAGGGGCTCTCACTGCCAGAACCCTTTTTGTTTTTGTCAGTTCATTAGCTGGATGTGTAATTTTAGGCCACGGGCCACGATCGGAGCATAATCCCCGTGGCCTTCCAATTTGCACAGGCTTCGACAAACGCGGCGTCTCTCATCTCATGCAGAGGCCAGTCACTGATCAGGCCGCATCATATGTTTAGAGGCTTTAAAGGCCATGGCGCGCCGTGCTGCAATAACCCAGCCATGTTTGCCCGTTTGTTTGTTTGTTTGTTTGTTTGTTTGTTTGTTTGTTTGTTTGTTTGTTTGTTTGTTTGTATCTTTTCTCTCTCCCAAGAGCATTTTTTTTTTTCAGGATGTCGCAGCTCAGCATGTCTGCTTGTACGGACACTATTTGTGATGAATAGGGGGCCCAGGGTCATAATAACTCCATTGGATAGCGTTTATTTTTAAACTCTCCCTTCTTCAGTTGATTAGAAATGTGTTTAATCTCCCCGTAGGTTTTTAATATTGTAAGCTTTTTGGTAATAACCTGCCTAATCCTTTGGCTGCCAGTGAATTGGATGAGGGCATTAACTTCAAAGCAATTTCCTCAATCCCCTCGCTGTTCTAAAAGATATCAACAGTGTTTCATGGTGCTGCACTAATTTGAGTTACGTCTTTGTTGACCAGCAATTAAACATTTTTGTCAGCTTTGCATGTTTTTTTTTTGTCAAATGGGCCAAGGGTATCTGTTGCCAGGGAACATCCCTGCACAGTCATGTGGTGATATGGCAACCCGTGCTCTGGCTCGGGTAATCCCGTAGATGTTAGTCTTGCTCGTTTGTATTGGCTACTGGTGATTGAAGCTCTCCCCCTGACGCAGCATTATCCTGCTCTAGTTATTCTTACTTTAACACCACCTGCAAACACATAAGATGTCGTCAGATTGCATACCTCGTAAGATATTGGAATGTTTGCCTTGAGATTCATTGCTCTGCCATCTGGAGAAATAAAAGCATGCAAGCACACAACGACAGCCTTTCTGAGGAAATAAAAAGCTGTAGAGAAACTCTCCATTAAGGGGATCTTAATCATTTGCATCTTTCTGGGATCGGTAGTGGCTCAGTGACTAATGATATTCCTTCCCTTACACCAGCAGCTTGAAGGTCTTTGTGTGTGTGGTGGTGGTGTGGGGGGGGGGCGGGGTTGGGCTTTGATGGTGTATGGATGGAACAGGTGTGCAGCACAGATTGTGTAATGCAGTCTGCTGCTCTGTATGTGCCGCAGGATCATCCACCTTTCCCTGAACCACTCTGTTGATAAGCCCAGATATGTTTCACAAGAAATCAACTGTTCTTTGCCAATCCAAATGTTCCTCTCCCTCCGTCTGGGAGATAATAAGGTGAGACATAAGGTCCCCAAATGGACTGCAATGGACATAATTTTGGGAAAAAACCCACACACAGAATTAAATAATGTGGCGTAATCTGCATTTAGCTCCTTAAGTCTCTGATGTAATTTACATTTCTAAGCGCCCTACCACTCGTTAGCCGGAGTGTTATGAAATGATGTCAACTCCCACATCTGTGATTGTGTTCCCCGCCGGACCCTCATGTCTGATCGTAGGCTCGCCTCCGCTCATAAGAACCGAGCTCCGAGACGCGAGCTGGAATGATGTTATTTGCTGTGTGAACACATGCAAAAGTGCCCTCAATAATTACTGAAGTCTTTTTAATGAGCATTTGATGGCACAGGCTCTCAAAGAGACATTATCGTTGTGTTATTGATGGTCGCTCCTCTCCGCGGTGCAGGGATGAAACCAGTAATAGCCCTTTGTTGGCACCACAGCATCAAAGTAATATCTGGCTCCCTCCCTCCCTCCACAGTGAGACTGCAGATAAGCTGTTGCCGGGGCCACGGGCCAGACGGGGGGATGATCATTACTCTGACTTTCGTGTTGAGACATACATATTTATAACAGTTTTGATCCTTGCTACATGTGTATGGAAGAGATCACGGCTAAACACTGACACAAGACACGGCTTCGTCTCTGAAACTGCAGCGGGGTTTTTTTTGTTTTGTTTTTGCCTTCCACACAGATCCAAGCCCCATCGGAGTCCATGCTGAGAGGAGAGCAGTGTCAGGAGGTTAGTTAGACCTATCAGCCCCACACCTGCTCTCCAGCAACGAGCCTGTGCTGTGTGTGACACATCCTTAAGGGCAGCCTACAGCACCGGTGGGTGTAATTACAAAGCCTTGTACCCTGGATGGCGGAAAATTAGAGAAGCACAAAAGGCTCATCAAATCACCCAGAGACACGCAGCGTGTTGACACACCGAGCCGCAGAACACAGCCTGACACGAGTCCCCTTGTCTCAACAAGTGTAGGTGGAGAGCTTGAATAGCCAAGCTCTTCAGAGAGGCTCATCAAAGTGTTGGTGTTTGCACATGGAGGAACGAATCCTCTTGGTTATCCACATAAGCATGGTTCTAAACTATCCTATTTCGGAGGTTTTCGCCGCTCTGTTGAGTGTGTACGGTATCTGGGTATCAGGATGGTAACGTTACACCAACATGTTTTCCGGTGTTGTATCTTCACAAGATGGCGAACTGTCGAGGTTCATGACAACACCATCTGTCGAGCCTAAAAATGAGCGTGAAACCCAAGTTTGAATTTGATACTGTTGAGGGAGGGGAACTTCAGTGAGCCGTTAGCGCGTCCAGTCATTCCTGACACGCTAACAACGCGCCACAGCTGCTGTGGGCGTCTACCCCCAACCAGCCAGAAGGCTTCGCCTGCACCGCGCTGAGCACTGAGAGTGATGCCTGGGACAACTGCAGGAGCTGCAAATAATTGTGCCTCTGAGACGATCCAAGTATCTCTGGGATTCCATGTTGTCTTTTTTAGAGGCCTCGAGATCTCCGAATGCTGTCATCGTTTCTCTGTCTGTCTGTGCTCTTGGTAGGCAATAAAGGGAAAAATGGGATTCTCAGTGTGATTGCAGTACAGTAACCGACATTGTTTTTTTGTCCATGGTGATTGCTAGAACTTTACTCGACACTGACGTTATGGCATGATGTTGACATTTCCAAATTGGAGTGTAGCTGATTTTTTTCTTTTTGTTCCTATACCTACTGTTTGGCATCTTAAAGAGGAAGATCAATCTGGTATGGTAACTACATACCCATGCCAAGCACCATTGGCATTCATGACTAGAGGAGACACTCTCCCTCGCTCGCCCGGCTTTGTCTGTGTTGTGAGCACATTGAGGGGTTGAACGGGCCGGACAGCCGCAAGGCCTCAAGAATGAAGCTGTGAAGTCCGCGAGACTATTAAACCTGAAAGCAGCCCATTCAGAGCGCCCAGCCACCCAGTGCCAGCCCCCTTACCCTACACAAAGTGCCGCTGTGTTCCCAGGGTACCGTGGGTGGAGGAGGGGGGTCAGTGGAGCCCCCTGGGGAAAGGGATTGGGGGGTGGATGGGCGCAGGGTTATTTTTCAAACGGGAAAACCTGGAAGTGATCCTGCAGGTAGGAGACGCACAGCATAGCAATCGACCACTGTGGGCGTCTGATGGCGAGCTGTCGAGCAGGTCGTGCATCACAGCAGGCGGAGGAGGCTGAAGGGGGCGTGGCTGGAGCCAGATTGCCGTGGTGACTGAAAAAGTAGGAAACGCATACCGAGGAGGCACTCCATCTTCCGCCTCGGAGGGATCGATGGTCTCATTTTCAAAGTCGCTCTCCAGACCAGGCTCCTCGGCCGTCATGATCAGGTCCGGCCATACAGAGCCAAGCTGCTTGCCCGTGGGCTGGCATGCGCCACTCCTCTCTTAGCTTGTTGTGACCTTGAACCAGAAGCTTTAAGCTTTAATGTTCTGTTCTGCACGCTGGAATGTGTTTTTTGGCATACTTAATGCGCACGTCTCCTTTTAAGTTTGCCGCGGAACTTGTCCAGCGGGATTACATTTGTTACACTTGTGTAGACGGTCTGATGTGTGGATTACAGAGAGCCTCATCCATATTTCCTGCATATTAGTGGATTTGAATGGAAATTATCTCTGTGCAGAACCACAGCCTCGTCCAGATGAGGACGAGGATGATGATGATGATGATGACAATGATGAGGCATAGCTCTGCCATTAGCCTGCTTGTAGCTCCTATCAGGCTGAGAGCAGTTTGCTGTTGCTACGGCTGACTCTGCCGCCATCATTGTGTCATTGCCCTCGCCCTGCTGCCTGCAAAAGCCATAAAAAGATAGAATTATTTATAGTGCGCCCAAACGAGACAGGCTGCTTATCTTACAGTGAGCAGTCGCCCTGCTCCCCCCCCCCCCCACCCCTCCCGCTGTCTTCGCAGTGTTGTCAAGAGACTCATCTTCCAAATCTTTTATCACTTTCCCCAACAGCGTAATTTCTCCAAATACCCCCCGATTCCTTTTATGAAGTGATATTTTATGATATTGAAAGGGATGAAAAAAGGGGAAATGGCTAGAGATGTCAGGTTGTGGTTTTGCTGGTTTGAATAGCCAATGTGTTAGTAAATGGAATGGGCATACTCTTTGTGCAGAATCTTATAAGCCTGCTACATTATGATGCAGAGAGCTTTGGTTCTGGCGTGATATGCGCTAAATGAAATGATCTGTTCTTTAATACACTCCGAAAGACCTTAAAGAGAATGAATTAAAATCTGGATGGTAGTTGTGGCTTTCTGAGACTGATTGGTCCTATGGTGAGATTAATGGCCTGCCATTGTGCTGACCTTAAACTTGGCTTGTTTAAACTGAAATATTGAGTCAAACTTGGAGCTAATGATTTTCCTGGGGGTATTCTCAAATGCATCTTTGTCATTGCCATTTCTGTACACTAAGCGCTGAGCGGTAATTAGCCTGGCCAGGCGGCAGTGAGATATGCCTATTGATTTTATTTTTCTCTCTGCTCAGATGAAATGCCAGAGAAACATGACGGTAAGAGCCTTTGGCTCAGTGTTGATTGGCATTGTTAGCTGCTTGAATGATTAGCTGCACTTTTGCCGGCCTCCAGGCTGTCTAGACAAGTGGTTGTAAGTCGTTTTCCCCAGGACCCTATATTATTCATCGCGCGTTTTTGCCGAGCTAATTAAAGCCGAGCTGCTAGGCTAAAGATCACCATTTGAAAGGGCTAATTGCATAGGACCTGTCCAGAGCAGACCTGTGCTCAGACCTCCCTCTCCAAGACAGTCTGAACATTAATGTCCAGAGCAGGAGTATACTCAGGCTTTCCTCCCAAGACAGACTTAACATCACCTAATGCTTTACCATATTACCAGGTGTTTTCAAACTGGGTGCATGTGAGCCTCCCCTTAGAGTACACAAGGACAGCTGCCGATGTTATGGGGTTTACTTGCTTCAGCTATATGTAACCCAATGCGATTATGGTGCTTCAGTTGCCTTCAATAGTGTCAATATTGCCAAAACATTTAATTACTTTTTTCCGTGATTGCAATTCATTAAGCTTTCGTTCAACAATCTCTTGGTGGTGCTTGGTCTCAGTGTGAGGCCAAAGTTTACAGCTATCCTTTGTTAGCACCTCTTTGCAAATAACACACTGTGTCTGCACACTGTGAGCTTTAAATAGTCAGGGTCAGACTAACACACAGGTTAGCAGTACAAGCGAACTGTTATTGTTTTAAAAAACTGCTGCCCATACATGACTGCCTGGCACACACTGTGCTTGATGTCACTCGATAATGACAATGAATTTTTTAAAGCTAAAAGCGCTGTGTGAGTTTAATAGCAAAGGGGATTAAGTGATTTGTTGCATTGAATGCACCACAGGCTGCATAGTTACCTTTTCATTCCATCAGCATCTAACACCTCCGCTCCTTGGTTTGCCCCCTCCCACCCCACCCCCCGGGCCAATCTCCTACCTCCCACCCCTGCAGGTGAGCCGTGAAGATGCGTTGCCTGGCAGCCCGCGTCCACTACAAGACGCTGATTGTGATCTGCGCCCTGCTCACGCTCCTCACCGTCCTGCTGTGGAACAAATGCTCCACCGAGAGGCCGCTGCGGTTCCTGCCCAGGCCCCAGCCCGCGCCCAGCCCCAAGGGCGATGGCAGCCTCCTGCAGCAACCCCCGCAGCCCCCCGAGCCCCCTCCCGTGGTCGGGGGGGTCAAGTACGAAGAGATCGACTGCCTCATCAATGACGAGACCACTATTAAGGGCCGGCGAGAGGGTGGCGACGTGTACCTGCCCTTCAGCTGGATGGAGAAGTACTTCGAGGTGTACGGCAAGGTGGTGCAGTACGATGGCTACGACCGCTTCGAGTTTTCGCACAGCTACTCGAAGGTGTACTCCCAGCGTGAGCCCTACCACCCCAGCGGCGTCTTCATGTCCTTCGAAGGCTACAACGTGGAGGTTCGGGACCGTGTCAAGTGTATCAGTGGAGTAGAAGGTAGGCAGCACACTTCTTTTCTTTTACAGAAATGGCCGTTGTGACAATTTTCAAAATTATGTATTTTTCCCCAGTGTTTACCACCACAAAAGGCAACATCTAACATGTCTAGCACACCCAACACTCTTAGCACACTGCAAAAATGGCCCTCCAAATAAGACAACTTATTACAAATTTTAACATACTTAAACTTATAACAAGCAAATTTGTCTGCCAGTGCGTTAAGCAATTTTGTCTTGATTAGACGTCTTAACTTAATGGTCTTTTTCAAAAGTATTCAAAAGTCACAATGACCTTACTAAGAAAGGGCTAGGTGAGCCTCTTTATACTAAAAATAATACCAACTAGACTCTTGATCTTAATAGAAGACTAAATAACAGTTAGATTAGATAAGCAGTATTTGCAGTGCCTGCACTTACCATGGACCCTCTTTTGTTCTGCTTCCTTCTCCTTCTGCTACTGTCTCCGTTGATTGCACTCTGACTGGTACTTAAACTTATGCACCCTCAACCTCTAATACTCTTGTGCTGTTTGTTTATTGTTACCCTAAGGTTTCCTTTTTGATGTAGCTTGTTTTTTAGTTCTTGTAAATCACTTTTGGATTAAACTGTCAGCTAAATGTAAGGCTGTCCCAAGGTAATAAAAAACAAAATTGCCAACAGAGACTGATATTGACATTGTATTGACATTGTACTGACATTGGCTATTGACATTATACAAATTCACAGTAGACAGTCCATTGTATCTTTTGGTTTTTAGAGGGTTTTAGATTTAAGACCCAAAGCTCCCTCCGCTCATTGTCTAGCAGTTAGCACACTCTCCAAAGATGCTCAAAGACGGATTTCAGAGGATTAGTTCAGGAGGAGGCTACACCAGCATGCCGTCATGTCCTTTTAAAAAATGATCAGCATTTCTCTAAGCATTAAAGGAACTAAATACCGGAATTTTCCTTTAACTCTAACTCTAGTGTGCACTCTCTGGGTAACTGATCCGTTTGACATTGCTCTTCCTCGCATTGCTCTCTGTCTTCCTCTTCACCGACACGGTTTGATTCCTGTGTTGGATGGCTCTCCTCTTCGCCTCCACCTTTCTGCCCAGCACGCCACCGCACCCCAGCACTTTGCGCTTGCTAGTAGTAAAGTAGGGGATCCATCTAACATACAAATGCATGGTGTCCATTAATAGTCATTTAGCTGGGCAGTCTCAAGGAGGGTATTCCAGGAAACCAGGCTTAAGTAATCCACCCTTGCCCCCAGTGAATAATGCACCCTCAATTGACTTACATTAAGCAAATGAAAATGGGATTGATTGTGAAGATTACAAGGCTTGATTGTGGTGACCCCAAACTTAATGGAACAGCATTTTGTGCTTGTATGAACATGCGTCTTCCTTTGCACAAGGTGGAGGGGGGGGCGGGGCGGTGGAGATGGAGATGTTGGTCTGTAAGATGCTGACTTCATTTTGCCCTGTAATCTGTGAGCTCTCTGGTGTTCACTTGGCTAGGTGGTATGTGCGTGTACGTGTGTGTTTGTGTGTGTGTGTGTGTGTGTGTATGTGTATGAATGAGCGCAAGTTCGTGTGTGTGTGTGTGTGTGTGTGTGACATGGGGAGTTATTTCTCTACCTCCCCAAGTGACTACCCTTTTCACAAAGGATGTTCTGTCTCTCCTTGTTTTGACAGTTGGCCGTCATACGTCATTTTTTTGTTCGTGTTTGAATGCTGCTGCTCTGTTCTCCCCTCGGGGAGCCGAGGGGGGTTTTGGAGAGTAGCAGCTGAAGGTCCATGTATTGAGAAGATAATTTTTTTTCTGGCAGTGCGTATCTTCAGTCCTTTTTACTGGAAGTCGGTGAGATGCTGCCAAGTGCGGACAGGGGCACCGCATCGCCATCCTCTTTTGTATTCGGGCCTGTTGAAATCGCTCTCTCCCGCTCCCTCTCCCTCCCCTCCACCCTCTAATGCACCCAAGCTCTCAATCTGTCTGTCTCTGCCATATTTGCGATTCTTGATTTGTCTTTCTCTTACTGAAAAAAAATCACTGTCTTTCCTTTTTCTCAGCGATCAAAATAGATGAAGGCATGTCAGTCCTCTTTTAATGAGATCTCAGTACAAAGGGAGCTTTTATACAGCCTTGCATGTCTCGGTTGCATCAGAAGTTGTTATTCATGCGCCAATTAGCCTAATATGACATCTCCATTTGACAGATTTTCACTGTGTGTTTCTTATCCCCTGTGTTTTAGAAGTGATTGGACTAGGCTAACCTTAAAACCCATGCTAATAATTAAACAAAGATGTATACGGTGTATTAGCATGCAGAGACACATGTGAGTTAACACTCAGTTATCAATCAATTTATTAAGTCAATTATTAATTAGGGTAAAGGTAAAGAAAATATGCTCTTATGTCAGTTTACTGGCTGGAGGCTAAGCCAATGTTTTCTTAATAGAGAATGCCTTTAGATAATGAGAGAATTCAGTCAACTCTCCAAATTAGTCATCTAACAGCTACAATGAGTGTATCACACCACATGAAAGCTTTGTGTGCAAAAAATGCCATTTTGACCCCAAGCAGACTTTTAACGTTTGGTCATGAATAAAGACACTGGGTATTTAGTACAAGTCATGGTGATTGGAGCTGATCTATGATGAAGTCATTACCTGTAATTATGCTAATGTAAATTTGGATGCTAATTTTAAACGATGTTCTCAGGCACACATGTGAATAGTCTGGCCTTTGATGCTGGAGTCGCTCCAATCAGCGCGTTAACTGAAATTGGCCTTGTGCACACGTCGCGGATTGCCTGATCCATATTCATCACTCTTTACCTCCAAGGATTGAGCGGTGGTACTACCTGCATCTTAATGTAAAAGTGCTGTAGAAAAGGAAGTCATGGAGGACCACAAACGGTGTGGTGCAGCCCTCAAGGTCAACTGGGAAATCTGCCTCCTCCTCCCATATCAGTGGCCTGTGAAGCAAAGTCTCTTAATGATGTTAGTATTTTTCAGGCTTTATCAGTGGCACTGCAGTGGACAGCAGCCGTCTCGCTCGACTCTCCACTGACATGAGGGAAGTCATCCCCACGTCCTCAGCGTACCTTGAGCTAATGTCACACTTTAAACACAGTGACACCGAGACTTCTGGCTCAAGCCTGCCATTGTAAAAGATTGTTTATTGCAGCGGGGATCACAGTTCTCCATTTACCCTGATTGCCTCGGTTTAAGTGCCCAAAAAGGAATCAGTCTGGTTTTTTTCTCTCTCTCTCTCTCTCTCTCTCTCTTCTCTCTCTCTCTCTTTCTCTCTCTCTCTCTCTTTTTCTTTTTTTTAAACACGACATTTTGGAGACCTGTGGTTTGGTAGCACGTGCCGAGTTTCTGCTTGCCTGAGTCTCAGGTGCTGAGGGTGTTGTTGGGGAGGAAGTTAATTCTGCCGAGCCGTCAGAAGTTGGAGAGTGCGCTGGAGACTGGAGGGAATTTTCCAGCCCTCATAGAGCGAGGCGGCATAAGCCTAAGCTCCCTCTCTCTCCTCTGGACAGCGGTAAATGGCGATATCTTTAGCCATGCTATCTTGAAGGGCAGGTTTATGTGGTATGTATTGTTGAGGAAATTGGGTCGACTCTAAATTGAGATAAATCCATTGGCACTACGGAGCCGATGGGCTGTGAATTATTCCTCTGCTCCCATTTCCTGCAGAGGCGATTTGCAGATGACTATGTCCCCCACACACACACACACACCCCAACACCACCCCCTTCGCTGCCGTTCTGAGCCCCCCTCAGTCTATTAATCATGTGTGGTGCTTACAGCTTTATAGAATCTTGCACCTCTCCACACTTGCATCCTTAAAGTGCACTGGCTCTGCATTAATTACTCCGCAGGAGCGCCAGACCTCTGGGCTCAGGAGAGACAGTTTGAAACATTTCTTAACACCCCCACCCCTCTCTGCAGTATCCCACTGAAAAAAAAAAGTTATTTACCAAACTGCCCTAAAGCAGATGCATTATGTGTGTGTGTGTGTGTGTGTGTGTGTGTGTGTGTGTGTGTGTGTGTGTGTGTGTGTGTGTGTGTGTGTGGGGTGGTTGTCTTCCTCTCACTCCCTCCTCTTATACCCATATTCAGTTTTAACTCAGAACACGCGCACATCAACCTCACACGTCTACCACCGTTGTCCTTTTATTGTGTGCAAATAAAAATGATGATATGCTGTTCAGATGGAAAATCAGTGTGATATGAAACAGTTTTTTTGTTTTGTTTTATTAAGGGCTTTCAGATATAACCTCCGGAGTAGGCAGAGGTTTGTCAAACAGAGGTCTTACCCTTTGGGTGATTCAGATATGATGCTAACCAGCAGACCTTATACGGACCAATGTGTGAACAACATACACGCACATTACAGAATCTCTGTGTGGTTGTCGAGTGAGGGGTGGGGGCTTGTAGAGTTCACAAAAGGCGAGATATGATGCTGAATATATGTGGCCACTGTCACAGCTACTGTTTGTTTACAAAGTGTATGCATTATGAAAAATCTATTGTGCGTAGGCTAATGACTAATACTAGGCATATTTATGATCAACACTGCTCAGCAGTGAGGTCATGAGAAGGCTATCAATGAACAGAAAACCGACCGTGTTGGCTAACAGTTTATTAAATAGGCTACTCCTGTTATTGTCGTCAACAACGTCGCTGTAGGCTACTGCCTTTTCAGCGCCTTCTGCTTATGATGATTTGGTCTTTTGAATTCCTTTGGCCTTGCGATGCAGTTGTAGGCTACATCAACTTGTCTCTTGCTGTTCCCTTCATGTGTTCTATCACAATGCTGTCTGCCCTCATGGACAGTAGCTCCGTGATGTCTGCATCTTTCCAGGTCGGAGATTTTCTGGACAGCAGCACTAGGTGTGAATTTTAACCGCTTGTTCCACGCTTCGTCCAGACACAGCACATTTACATAATGTCCGGAGGAAATACTAGGGGGGGAGCAGTAGAACAACCGGCTAAGTTCGGACTTCCATATGACCGTTTATGTTGTTCAGATATACGGCCCCACCGTTTAACATCAGCAGAACCTCCGGTCTTACACGTATGTCTGAAAGCCCTAATTTTTTCATCTTTCTGAGCCTTTTTTTTTTTTAAGCCAATTCCAACCCGCTCATGTTGAAGAGGGTGGCTCTGTGTGGGGCTGTGCTTGTGAACACAGGCGAGTGGAAAACCGTGTGGTTACTCTGATTGTTTTCTCCTTCCTGTCTCGTTTTCTGCAGCCTTCTCTGTCTCCTTCTCTCCACCCAAGGCCTGCGTTAGACTGCGCGGTCGGCTGAAAGAGCCAGCCGTAATGAGACATTAAAGCGGCAGCCCTTGAGCGGCTAGCTCGGGCAGGAAGCTCCATTATCATTTGGAGTAAGTGGAGCTGAGCGAAGCAGAGCCACGTGGGTGGCAGGGGCCACTCTGGACACCCTCCGCGCCGCCCGGAGGACTAGAGGTCATCAGCCAGGGAGCCCGAGTGCTCAGAGTTGGATTAGACTCCTCATCCATAGAGGGGAGGAGACGGGGTTGGGTTTTGGGAGGGGGGATGCGGTGCGTGTCCTTACCCATCTCTGAGTCAGATCTAGGCCAGGCGCTGGTTTAGAGGCTCCTTGTGACTGGCGGCGCTTTGCGGCCCCTGCGCTTGCGCTTGGTCCCCTGCCGGTTGGCTCGCTGCCGCAGAAACGATGCCACAGGGCCTGGAGGAATGCAGTGGCTCTCATTAAAGAGGCTGCTTTGTGAAGCGCTCACCCATCTTCCCCCCAGCACCCAAAACAGCCACAGCACCGCACCGCACAGCACAGCACTCGACTTTCAGCTGCACACACTGGGAAAGAAACCATGCTATGGCAGTCATACTCCGTGACTGATATACATTACACAATATGATGCAGTTTGAATCTACTCTTTTATCTTTAACAGAGGGGGGTAATAGATGTCTATGCATAGTGAAATCAAAGGATATGAATATCCTTATACAAGTTGCACATCTTGCACTTGTGATAAGCCTATTTAATTATACAGTGGGTTTGCTTCTATCCTGCTTAACCCAACAACCCTGCACAGTGTTACAGTGTTAACATGATGTGCTACAAAAAGCCAGCACAGAATCCGGTGTGACAAGCAGAGTGAGTCTGGGTTTGAATAGCCGCATTCCTGTTGTAGAATGCTGCTAGAAATCTTTAATGTTTAATCACATTATATAGAACATGGCATCAAACTAGGAAGTGGACATGGCTGTTTGGGGGCTGCACTAAGGGCTTGGTGAGTGCCACAGAAAACAAATTTAACTGCAGTGTTGTGATGCTTTAATGCGTCTTATGCGTGAAATGATTAGAGATCACTAATCTTCATCTGCAAGGAAATGTTGAAACGGCCACTGAAGGAGATCTGTCCCCTAAATCTTTCTCATGAATATCACTTATGTAACGCTGAAGGCCTGGCTGAAGATGCCGTCTAAACAACTGCCGAGATTCAGATAAGCGGCTTAAACTATGGCGCAGTATTAACAGACACTTAACCATTCCTCACAAGATAGCAGCTAATAGGATTGCCCACGGGCTGTGGGTGCTAGCCTTCTTATTATCAGTTTTTACAGCGCATTTTGTGTTCCCGGGCATGAGGCTGAAGCTATTTCTGAGCAGCCGAGCTGCTCTCTCCCCCTCTCAGGCCGTTCACGCTGTTCAGATTGGACGGTCGAGTCACCTTCTCCGCACAGCCTTTTTCGCCAGCCTGATTGCTTTCCACATTTCCTCTTTCTTTTTTTCTTTCTTTTCTTTCTTTTTTTCTTTCTTGCTTTCTTCCTGTCCCCTTTTTCTTTTTTTATCCCTGACCTTCTTCGTCCTTCGTCGTAAAGTTGAATATCTCCTGCTAATGTGTCTCTCGTCCTCTCTGTTTTCTCGCCCGTCCTCAGGAGTACCTCTGTCCACGCAGTGGGGGCCGCAGGGCTACTTCTACGCCATCCAGATCGCCCAGTACGGCCTGAGCCACTACAGCAAGAACCTGACGGAGCGTCCGCCACACATGGAGGTGTACGACATGGCGGAGGAGCGAGACAGCCGGCCTAGTGCCTGGACCGTCCCCAAGGGCTGCTCCCTCAGCCGCGTCTACGACAAGACGCGCGCGTCCTCGGTCCGGCAGTTCAGCGCACCAGGTGGGACTGTCTGCTACACGGCTCTACCTCCTCCCCTGCAGTTGCACACGCCGCATTACACAACCCCCTCATGCGTTGACCTTAGTGTTTTAATCAGCCTTACGAGTCGCAACAAAGAAGCAGATGTTCACACTATTCTCACAGTTGTTCATTTGTGAATGGAGATAGCTTCTTATTTTTAAGTCGGTGTTAATTAATTATCCTGTCTCCTGTCTCTAATGACTTGTCTATATGTACAGTTTTCCATCACTACATCCTGAATCTCTCAGTCAGTAGATAATGTTTACTGTGTTCAAAGCCTCTCTTGTGTTCTAGATCAAAACGTCTCTGTCAAAACGTCAGAGCACTGAATGAATTGGCAGTGAATTTAAAAATCTGACAAAAAAAAAAAAAAATCATGTTTCTGCCAGATATGCACCTGCTGTGTTTACTCAATAATAAATAAGTTCTTGGCATCTTCTATTCATCCGCACTGTTTTCCAGCCTGCCTGGCTCCCCCTGCCAGGTGTGTACCTTCAGTACCTGAATACTGCAGCCGCTTGTAACATCCTCTTGAGATTTTAACCAGCTAATTCATGCACGTTTATGACACAAAAACTCCTGCCAGCCGGATGTGGTGTGAACATGGTCAGCAATGAAATCTCCACACAGAAGCCTAAGTGACTTGAGTGCTGATATGTATTTTGTCGTTAATAATACACTAATGCATTTTAGCGGCACGCTAATCAATATCCTTTGGAATTAGCCGGGCTGTTGTTGAAGGAGTCAGTAATTGGTGTCACCACCTGGCACATCGATCTCGGTGGAGCCCGCTGAGAAGCGTGGCCCAGCCATAGTGGGCTTGATAAGTAGTGGCGAGGAGATGGGATCTCGTCTGTATTCCTTACTCATCC
The DNA here is from genome assembly GCF_017589495.1 of Alosa alosa. Lineage (NCBI taxonomy): Eukaryota > Metazoa > Chordata > Actinopteri > Clupeiformes > Clupeidae > Alosa > Alosa alosa. The sequence goes on from NC_063202.1 coordinate 14,638,551, forward strand.
TTTATTGATGGCAGAGTAATCACAGGGACACAGTACAAATCCACTTACTCCTAGGATTGCCTTAAGTAATGGATTTATGAGTGCATTAAACAGCAGTCGAAATGGCTTGCCAGACAGTCTTCCGCTGGCTCGCTTACATTCTCCCGTTCTTTCAGGAATTGACTCGGGGCGTTCCTCTGCTTCTCTTCTCTCTCTCTCGCTCTCTCTTTGTTTTTGCACAACTGGAACCTTAACACGGTGTTTCTGCAGGCAGAGGATCTGAGAAAGCGAAAGAGGGGGGGAGGGGGGTGGTGAGCTTTGAAAAGCCAACATGTACAACTAGCGGAGGTGTGTCGGGGGCTGTCTGATTGGAACCTGTCATCAGGCTGCGGGAGGCTTCTGCGGCGGCTATATCTGCTAGCCTCGCCGTTTGGAGAAACGATAACATGCAGCACCAAGCTTTAGCTCGCTCTGTCACAGATCACATTTTTTTTTTATCTTCTTTTTTTTATTATTTTGTGTAGCTAGGCTCTCAGCCAAGTAGCGTTGGTTTTCCAGAGACAGGGCTCTCTAATTATCTCGTGAGAGCAGTGGCACGTGCTGCGGGCTCCCTTGGGGAAGCGGTTCTTCAGAGCTGTGCATATTTTGTCAGAGCAAAACTGTGTGGAGGGGGAAGACTGCCAGAGAGCTACTGCCGTTAATGAGAAGATGTGTCTAAAACTTTTTTTTCTCTTCTCTCTCTCTCTCTCTCGTTTTTCTACATCTGACGCAGAGAATTCCGAAGGGGTCTCTCTTCCGCTGGGAAACACAAAGGACTTCATCATCTCCTTCGACTTGAAGTTCGTGTCCAACGGGAGTGTTTCCGTTGTCCTGGAAACCACAGAGAAGGGGCCTCCGTTTGTCATTCACTACGTCACCACCTCGCAGCTCATCGCCTTCAAGGACCGAGACATCACCTACGGCATCGGCCCCCGCACCGCCTGGACCACAGTGACCCGGGACCTTCTGACAGACCTGCGCAAGGGCATCGGCCTGTCCAACACGAAAGCCGTCAAGGCCACCAAGACGATGCCGCGGCGCGTGGTGAAACTGGTGCTCCACGGGCGTGGCGCCATCGACAACGTCACCATCTCCACCACCTCGCACATGGCTGCCTTCTTCGCGGCCAGCGACTGGCTGGTGCGGAACCAGGACGAACGGGGCGGCTGGCCCATCATGGTCACGCGCAAGCTGGGCGAGGGCTTCCGGGCGCTGGAGCCCGGCTGGTACTCGGCCATGGCACAGGGCCAGGCCATGTCCACACTGGTGCGCGCCTACCTGCTGACCAAGGATGACGTGTACCTGCGGGCGGCCCTGCGCGCCACGGGGCCCTACCGCATGCCCTCGGAGCAGCACGGCGTCAAGGCCGTGTTCATGAACAAGTACGACTGGTACGAGGAGTACCCCACTACGCCCAGCTCCTTCGTACTCAACGGCTTCATCTACTCGCTCGTCGGCCTGTACGACCTGGCCGAGACGGCGGGCGAGAAGCTGGGCAGGGACGCCGGCCAGCTCTTCAGCAAGGGCATGGAGTCCCTCAAGGCCATGCTGCCACTCTACGACACGGGTTCCGGAACCATCTATGACCTTCGCCACTTTATGCTGGGCTCGGCCCCCAACCTGGCCCGCTGGGACTACCACACCACGCACATTAACCAGCTGCAGCTGCTGGGCACCATAGACAACTCGCCCATCTTTAGGGACTTTGTCAAGCGCTGGAAAAGCTACCTAAAGGGAGGAAGGGCCAAGCACAACTAGGGCTGCTCACCGCCACCCAGCTGGTGAGGGGTGGTCGGCGGCGCACTCACCTGCGGACAAGTCCAGTCACACCATGCCGGTGCTGGAGACGGAACGCAGTGTCCAAATGGTGAAAAGTGGTGTGTTGCAGGTTCCAGCCTAGAAAAGTTACTGAACTCTTTTAGTAGTGTGCAGTTTTCTTTCCTGAAACTGTAATTGCAGTGCTCATCTTTGCTGTGATGGCAGTAATGCATAGTAATGCATACAAAGAAATGTGGCTCCCAGCAGTTTGCCGTTTCCTGATGGGGTCGTGGTGAGGATTATTTTATTCTCGAGTCTAAACTAGAAATCTTCAGGCCTGGAATATACAGTGAGTTATTAACTCCTGAGATGTCTGGGCTCTTTTTCTTTTTTCCTGATGAAAAAGTTAAAAGTGTGAGAGAAAGAATTGTTTATTATTAGAGAGCTAAAACCAAACATATTAACATGAGTAATTACGGATATAACCGAAGCAAATTCTCTATTATGACAGAACCCCATCAAAAATATCAAGAAGGATACCTTCTTGTGTGTGTGAAAAGATTGCCTTTTATATGGACAGTTAATTTTACAGTAACTGAGAGAGGTCCCTGGTTTAAAAAATAAAAAAAATAAATATAAATTTTGGGTGAGCCTAGTTTAGCGGTGTATTTTGCTACAAGTGATCTTCCTTTGTTGTGGGAATTCCTTCCCATTCCTTGCTGTGCAGTAGCCCTCTCCCCGAGGAGACTAGTCCCAGATTGGAATAGCTTTGTTAGCCCTCTCCATAACATGGCCCCCTGTTGAGTATGGAGCTTCACCACAATCACCTTGTGTCTGTTTTGATGCTGCAGCGGCAGGGCCCGTAATCCAGTTAGGGTTTCGGTGCGATGTTCTCAGGTTAGCGGGATGGTGGTTTTCTAAAATGGTGCGTTTGCGAGGCGCTCGGGAAAAACGCCTAAAGGCTTTGGCCCGCGACCGGCTGTCAGCACACGCTCCCCCTCAAAGGTAGGAAATTGTGGCGTTGGGAAGGGAAAAAAACTTCTTAACCTGCCCTCTTTAGTTGTCGGAGGAGGAGCTTGGAGTGTAATCCAAGACAACAAAGGGAAAGGATTAACACATTTGGCCTATACTGGCTTGGGAATTTAGCCTAGCATGACTGTAACGTTAGAGTTGAGGGTTCCCTTCAATCGCCTCTTCTTTAGTCAGTGGCAGGCAGATCTTAAAACAAGCTGAAACCTCTTCTCATCTTTGCTTCAAGTTGAAGACTTTGCACTTTACTTGTGTGATAGTGATGCCTTGTATGAATCTCTCAACACATTTATCCAGTCCTGTAGTCCAATGTTAGTGGATTTCATACGCAACATTTGTTTGTTTCTCCATTTCAGACTCCCTTGCCTTTCGACCCTTCCTAACACAGAGGAGAATACAGTAATATATAAGGGAATATTTTCAGAATAAAGCATTAGCCTAACTTTGTTCACTTCAGTTTAGTGCTGACTCTTTAGTCTAGCTTTGTTTACTTCAGTTTAGCGCTGACTCATGAAACCTCTAGCTCTAGCTCTCTAGCCTCTAGCTGACTCTTGTTCATCGTCATTGGAACGAGATGCTTTTGGCAGCTGGAACTCAGTGGCAGCCTAATAACCCCACCCAACTCTCAATTTTCTTTTGTCGGATTCTCTTACTTGAGTTAGTAAGATACCTCACCATTTGTGTGTGTGTGTGTGTGTGTGTATGGATGCTTGTGTGGATCTATGTGGTTAAAACAACAATACAGCCTCAGCTTAGTCGCTGGCAAATTCAGCAAGCAAACAAACGGCTTGCTGGTGTCATTACAGCGGCCCGGAGGATTTTCTGGACATCAGTGTTGGCCGAGATGTTCCCCAGTGCCGTGCAGCCAATGACAGCTGGTCCTTTTCCTCATCCCTTGTTTGCGACGGCTTAACCTGTTTAATCTCTGGGCTTTGATGCTGCATGTGAGTTAGCAAGGAGGTGGGCGCAGGGCTACCCCTAACACCACTACTTAATAGGACTGGGAATGTGGGATTAGAGTGCATCTCAAGATGTGTGTTCATCTGTTGCCGTGCGGTCAGAGGAACAGAATATTAAAGTCCGGCCATGCGTGGCTTAAAGGCAGAATATAATACGCTGGTTGCAGTGTTCTATTCCATTCACATCGACAGTTATGGTTTTAAGATTCAAGCGAGCAAGTGTTTTTTTTTTTCATCATCTTTTTTTTAACATCATTCCTTTTTCAATGTCCATAGGAAAGATAAGAATATTACAACAGAATTATCTTCAGTCTGGCAACTGGTTCAAGAACCACGCTTAGCCACTCTATCAAAGAGTCTTCAGTCACCAGACTTCCCACACTTCTTTTGTGCCTGAATAATGCAAAGCTTTCCACTGGTCAGAAGAATTGACCAAGATCTTCCACTCATTCACTCACTCACTCACTCACTCTGCATAGTCCTGTTGAGTACTGTTACGTTTGGTCTGCTCTCTGTGAGTCGGCGGCTGGCTGTTGTCTGACGGAAGTCAGAGGGATTCCAGATGTGCATTGTTTGCATTTTGACAGTCCTGTCGGTCCTGACAAGGGCACGGCAGACTGTAAAAGCCCCTTCTGATGGGGTCATGTCAGTCCACCTCTGCGATGACCACATCCCTGGCATGTCCATCCGTCTGTCGTCTAGGATGCCAAACTACTCTAAACCCTCTGAGAGTCCTACAGCATGGGCCTCTCCACTATCAGAGTGGCTGTGACTGCAGTGCTGATGGGATTGTTCTGATACAGACCATTTGTTGAGCTCACGACACTAGGGTTGAGGGGAGCCTGATAGCATTCACATTTTTATGATTATTGTCTTTTTTCCATGACTATTACTATGCACATTTGCCACACAATGGGACTAAAAGCGCAGTATGTCTTTTTAAAGGGAAACAAAAAACGGTTACCACAAGGGGACTGTGCAGCTTACTTTTTTTCCTTCTTTTTTTCGTTTATACCAAAGTCTTTAAAAGCCTGGCTATTTCATTTCACGTGTCATTGTTTTTGTTTATATGCTAATGGTGCCATGGAGCATTTGTTAGCGTCCGAAGAAGTGCGAAGAAGTGCTGAAACGTTTGTGTCCCACAGAGAAGGGAACTGCCTATCTAAAGACTTTTTAGTTTTGAGAGTTTTCGATTTTATGTAGAGCATGATGAGAGATGAACAATAAATATATACTTTTTAAAAATTAAAAATCACAACTGTTTAAAGGGTTGTGTGCGACTGCACAGATTGTGATCGAACTGAACTGAGCTTCGAAAAACCATTCTGGTGGCATTATACTTTTTTGTTTGGTGGTGGGGGGCTAATTCTTGTACCAGGACTTCTTTTATTAGTTTCCATAGGGCAGGGTAGCTTTTTTCTTTTGGGGTGAGCTGTCTATCAAAGGGAACAGCAGTTAAGCACAACATTAGGCGGGGATTACACTGGCCAGCAGCAAGCGGCAGGTTTCCTATTATTCTCTATTGTTCGGAAAGCGGAACGGTGGCAGCGCTAACGTTGAACAAGCTGAGCATTGAACTTGGTTCAACTTTCAAAGCGCAACGCGAGCGTATTCAATTGCCAGTTTAGGCAAACCATTTGTGTTACTTAGGAACGAGATAGAACTTATGGTCTGAGCGTTGCGGTTACTTGCGCTTGCTGCTTGCCGCTGGCCAGTGTGATACTCGCCTTAGTATCTTACTCTTTTTTTTTTTTTATTTATTCTCATCCATTTTGTTTTTTATTTCTGGACAATGTGCAACGCCTTTCTTGGGAAGCTGCTATTGTTGTTCACTGTGGAATATAGGAACGTCTAGTCATCTTTGTCTCTCATGTCTCATTTTCTTTGTCCAGTAAAATTGTGTGTGTGTGTGTGTGTGAGAGAGAGACCCCAGCCACATGTGACGTATGCAATAAACCGTTTACTGGGTTGCTGTAGCAGCAGGCATCCAGAGAGGTTGTACAAACTTTGCAATCCAAGCACAATGTGCACATGTGACCATTTTTATGCAGGAAAAAAAAACGTGTTTATATAAGAGTTGAATCTTTGTGCTTTAAATTGCTTTTTAAGAAGTTGTAAAATAAAGGCCTCTTTTTCCTAAATGTGTCTGCCTGTGTTAAACATGTCAGGTTTAAGAAAATAAAGTTCATGTTGAATATTTAGAGGTTACATTTTACATTCCATGTGCATACAAGCAGAGAGACTAGAACACAAACTGTTCTGCCACATATTCAGACACACAACACTCACTGCAATTCTCAACACACACACATGCACACACATCTCTGGCATTATGGCAGTGAAGGGCTATTACACAGCACAGAGCCTCAGTGCCTAATCAGTCAGGCTTTCGATGAGGTGTATCTCAGCAGGCCATAAAAGCCAGTGGAGTTTGTCAACCTGTGTTTTCTGGACCTCTGTTGGCCCTCTCTTACTCTCTCTCTATCTCTCCGCTCCTGGTCTACAGTTTCCATCTCTCTCTTGTCCCCCTCTATCCGCTCCAGGTCTACAGTCTCTCTCTATCTCTCTCTCGCTCCCTCTATCTGTTCCAGGTCTGCAGTCCCTCCCCATCCGCTCCAGGTCTAATGGCAATGGCATTACCTCAGTCCTGACAGGGCGTTTGTCTCCCATGGCTAATGAGTAGCCTCGGCTCCAGGCCTCCATCCCCGGCTCCTACTCTTCCTCCGGCGGCCTCGTCTGGATGACGCTGATGGCATTAGGGGAACTCATGGCGCTGTGGAGGCCAGGATGGCGGAAGGAGTGGGTATTGCGGCTCCCGCTCTATTGCCACCAGATCTGATTACCACCTGGCTGAACCCGCCGTCATTCAATTGTCCTCTGTGGGGTGGGGGGGGCCGGGGGTGATGGAGGCTTTGAGGGTGAGAGAGGGGAGGAGAGAGGGCTTGCCCAGGAAGTGGGATTTGTTTTTGTTGTTTATGGGTTTTTTTTTTTTTTTTTTTTTTTTTTTTTTTTTTCTTTCTTTGCGTGCTTTTTCAGGACGGGGGCACAAGCCATGTAGCGTGCAAAGTGGATTTATCACACTTCACCTCCCAGGAACGCACAGACGAGACTCAGACTCTCAGACCCGAGCTATGTTTTGTTCTCTCTCTCTCTTTCTCTCTCCCTCCCTCTCATGGGTCTGGCTCCACTTTGTATTCTCTCTGACGTGACCATGTGCCTTGGGTGCTTCCTGCCATTGTTGGCTGTTTACACCATCACAAAACCAAACGTGAGACAAAGCTGTGGTCACTGTCATGTTCTCTGTCCCCCGCTCGGCCCGACGTGCCGTGAAGATTGTTGTGACACTGGCAGTGGTGTCAGAGGTTGCCTCCGCGGTGAGGCTGGCATATTGTACCCGCTGGGGTGCGGCCTGCTCCCCATGCCCAGCCCGGCTCTGCAGCGAGGCACGACACGGCGCTGGCTGCCGACGGCTCTTTAATTATGAATCAGATGGAGGGCAGAGCAGGCCAAGCAGCCCCAGCCTCAGCTCCACCAGGGAACCTTCGCCAGACGAGCCCAACGTGCGCCACACAGCACAGCACAAGTGCAAACAAACTGCCGAGTAAACAAAGGGAGGTCAGGATGCAGACGACTACCCTCATCGCTTGTCTTCCACCAGCAGCTGGTGTGGGACACAGAAAAGAAACTAAAACGAATGTGCCATCAATGCCTTGAATGTTTTTCTGTCTGCTACATGACGAAGCCCTTTCTGCCTTCTGGAGAGGTGCTGATGATGTGTCGGAGACAAAGACCCTAGGCCCACCTGTCATCTTGCTCATGGTTGAATCACCTTGGCACTTAGCAACAGAGGAGCATTTAACACAAAGTGGTGGCTTATCTGCCTGAGAGATCTGCTGTATTGCGTGGTAGATTCATCCACTGTAAATTACATGTTTACACGCTAGAGAATAGAGAATGCTGTAGCGCTCTATTGAATGAAACAATGGACAGCAAGTTATTGGGGGAAAGGAAACAGATAGAGAAAGAAAATGTGTTTCGGTTAACTGTGTGGTTTACTGCAGCCATTCAGTTAGGTTAGAAAACACTGCCACCTGGTGGTATATGGTTGGAGACAATTGAAGTATTTAGGTCATGTCACTGTTCTTGTGAAAGGTAGGGTTAAGTGTATGATGCAAACTTCTGGGTACTCAGATTAGGTTAAGTGACGCTGGATGACATGTTTGTGTTTCTTAGCAGGTTTTTGTCTAAAGCAGCTTACATTATATTATAGTCAAAGACTAGCTCACTCTTCTCTTCATTGCTCTCCGAGAAACTCCACAGTGTTTTGTTATTGTGTGGGAGACAGGCTGCCCCCACCCTTACAAAAAATAACTGCACTACTTCAAGTGTCAAACGGCAGTTCAAACTATTATTTGCATTTCATATGCAACAAATGCAATATTTTGAAATGAACTGCATTGCACCAGATAGTACTGCACTTTACTGCAGAAATGCAATATTTTTAGATGAAAACAGTATTGTACTGCATTGTACTTTTTTGTCTCATAACTACAGATATTTTTGGATCCAGGGCTGTGTAAGGACACCATGGTTTTTTTTTTTACAGTGTAGGCCTACTCAAAGAATAGAGAGCTATAACAGATTGTGAATAGATTAATGTTACAGTGTTATCCCTTACTCAACCTTTAACTGAAGTGCTAAGACAATTTCTTTCTCCACAGATAGTTGTAAATCTATGCCCAACTAAAGATGGCTTAGTCACACAAACATTACTGTATTTGCCTTAATAATATCACAAGCATGGCATGCAAGCATGACATTGTGGTGTCTCATTGTTGCAATTTCAGTTATGTTCTGAGAGAGTTGAACATACTGTAGGCTCTAAGAATTGCTTCATTTAATTAGAAATGTTAATTAGAAAAATGTTTCAAGTAGGTCTTTGTCCTTGACATCTTGTCATGATATAACATGGCAGCTATACTAGCATACACTCACCATAAATTATGATGTGACTTTTTCCCCAAACACAGTAATGGGTTCCAATGGAGATTAAATGGGTCCTATATGTTAATGTTTTCCCGTGGTGCATTTGTATAATCAGCGGTCATTCATTTTTTGCAGCAGTCAATATAAAAAACTATCGGACCTCCATTACATACATTATGGCCCATTCAGTTCAATGGAACTGTCTGCAAAGCCATGGTAGGAGAGAATAAACGGTCTGTCTTCCGAAGCTGGACGAATCGGGACATTTCACAGTGCAGGTCCTAAGCCTTTTGAAACTGGGGAACACAAGTAGCTAATCTCAACTTCCTTCTCCGTCACTTTAAAGGACAGGATAATTCAATGAAAGTGGGTAACACCAGTTAGCCCATGGGGAGCCTATAGCTAAAAAGGAGCTATAGGCTAACTGGTGTTACCCACTTCTAGTGAGCTATGCTAAGCTAGGCTAACAGAGGTCAGAGTGGGTTATTGCACGTACAGAGAAGAGAGGGGTATGTATCCTCTTATCTTACTCTGGTGTATATGGTAAATCAGCTAATCCCCCAAAAAAAAAAAAAAAAAAAAAAAAGTTGTTTTGTTCATTTAAGATAGATAGATAGATAGATACTTTATTGATCCCCAAGGGGAAATTTAAGAGACATGCAGTAGCGACAGACTGGGCCTCCATGGGTTTTGCCCCTCCTATTGGATGCTCGCCTTCCAGTCTGTGGTGCTGCAGGTTTATTAGATTAGATTAGATTCAACTTTATTGTCATTGTGCATTGTGGGTTCGAGCCCAGGCTGGTGCAGGCCTAAACTGTGCAATCAACATGATGCAGGTTAAATAGTGTGTTGTCTATACACTTTACAATCTTGTGTTTCTATTGTTTTCTATTGTGTTTTTGTTGTTTAAACATTGTTCTTTTTATGCTTGTGATTCAAAAATTCCAATGCACATGTACTTGGCAAATAAAGATGAACTGAAGTCTTTGTTAACTCTTTCTTAAAGAGGCAGGGTGGAGTTATGTTTGAAATTTCCGGCCTCACCTATAAAACAACAATGTGCTTTGCTTTCAGATAATCCATCCAGAAGACTATCTACAATATGATAAAAAAATAATAATTCAATTCCTTCAATTGATAAATTGTAGGTTGTCAAATCAGTTGTAATGTAGGATTGGCCGCTATTTTTGTATTGTGAAAAAAGGGGATAAACTGGGGGAGGCACAGATCCCATCGCAGGACCTGTTTTATCAGGTAATGAATTATACTAACGATTGATCTAATTACTTTGATTGATTTGATATTGATGTTAAAAGGGCAGTTGGCACTTCTAGCACCTCTGTGACCGATTTCCTGAGTTTGTCCAGCATCTGACAGAACAATTCCAATGATCCCAAACAAGCCTTCGGGCAGAATGCTAAACATATGTTTTTTTTCCTGAGGTCCGCCTCGTCACTGTCTCTCAGAGCTGTCTGCCTTTTGTGCTGTCTGCTGCTCAAGGAGTGTCTGGCCATCATCATAAATCACAGCGCCTGTCAGTGTGGCCGTGGCTGAAGATGCCCGAGTTGGTTTCAGCAGACACTCATACTCAGCTGGATCACTCTAACACACCATCTCAACACACAAGTCTCACACACACACACACACACACTCACTCCCTCTGTCACTGTAGTGCATGTCCACTCTCCAGTCTTGGCGTGTGTAGGTAATGATCTCCAGCATGCTGCGATTGTGGTTTGGCTGCGGCTGCCGCTGGGTTGATGATTAACTCATCTAAGTGGGGTTGCCAGCGTGGACTGAGTGCTCGGGTGCACTGAGGCTGGCAGACGCTGTCACTGGGCCCCCTGAGTGAGCAGCAAATGAGTTCCCCTGGCACGGGCCGCCGAGAAGAGAGAGAGCTCAGCTACTCACTTATGTTTTTAAAAGGACACCCTTTAGTCATGTTCCTTAACTGAACTGAACTAAACTGTCTTTTCAAATGATTGCTATGTATGTATTAGGGTGGAAGGACAGTATGTGTATAGAGTAATACTAAAAATAATAATGTGGTGTGCTGGGGAGACAGCATTGAGAAGAGGCACACTGGGTGACTGAACAGGCTGGTAAGGAAAGCTCTGTTGTTGGCATTGACCTGGAGTCACTCACATCAACTGCAGAAAAACGGACCATGAGCAGGATGCTGGCGATCATACAATGACCATCACCTACTACACAGCACACTCAATAAACAGAGGAGCATGTTCAGTGGCAGACTTCTGTCACTGTCATGCTCAACAGACAGGTTGAGGAGGTCCTTTGTCCCCAGGGCCATCCAACTTTTCAATGCAACACAAAAGGGGAGTGGAGAAATGGACCTTTCAGCATTAGCCTGTCTCTCTCAGCCCCTACCATCATATCACTTTGTCTGCTGTCCACCTGACTGTTCAGTTCAGTTTATTATTTGTTCCAAAAAGGGCAATTTGTATGTTATATGTTTTACAGGCTATATCAGCCCTTCTACACAATCTGGACTGTGGTCATAACATCTACACCTTATAACGTATTCCCTGTTATATATTGTCCTTAAAGTATATTATTTTCCTTGTTTGTTAAGTGATTCTATTATATTTACATTCTTGGCTTTTCATAGTCATAGTTAAAATAAAAAAAATAAAAAAAAAGGAAAGTTATTGCACGGTTCAATACCTGCACTGTTCACTTTTACACTACCACCATTGCACACACTGTACCATAGCACCTTATCACGGTCAATGCATCAAATGGTCAGTACATCACTTCACATGCTCTTTAATTTTTACATTTCTGCAAGTGATTTTTATGTATGTGAGATATATGTGTGTATGTGTGTTTGTTGTGTGTAGCTACTGGATGCCTAAAATTTCCCTCGGGATGAATAAAATATCTATCTATCTATCTATCTATCTAATAATAAGTATACAAATAAGAGTATGGAGTGATGGTATGAAAAGGTTTTCCTTTCAGGTGGTCACTGTTCAGGATGCACACATAAAAATGAACTTCGGTAACACTTTATTGACAGTATCGACATAAGAGTGACATGACACTGTCATGACACATGAACCCTAACCCTAATCCTAACTTCTAACCCTAATAATTTTATGACAAAAACCGAATGGCACTTAATGACAGAAGCATTATGTCATAAACGTCTATGACTTGTTTATGACACATTTATGACAGTGTCATGTCACTCTTATGTCGATCCTGTCAAGTAAAGTGTTACCTGAACTTCTCGTGTTTTTATTTATGTAATGTAAATATGTAACATTTCTAACAAACACAATTAACAATTGATTTTCATGCCCCCATATAATGTGTGTTGATCTGTTATGTTTAACATTTATTTTCATTAAGGAAATTCAGATTGAATGCAAGACATTTAATCAATGGTGATTCTCTCAGTACAGGGAATGTGCCAACCTGAGTTATGATTAGCCCCGTCTGGGTTTACGTAGCTATAAGATGACAGTGGGAGTCGCATCCACAACAGAGACAGCCACCCTGCCAGAGGATGCCAGGGATGGATACGAAATGTGGCCGTGCTCCAGATCACTGATTGCCTGGTGGATTGTACAACTTTAGCAAGCAAGAGTTGGCAATACTGTATGTTTATGTTTCTTCGCAGATGCTTTTGTCCAAAGCCACTTACAACAGTAAAACATTACTGTACATTGGCATTAAAATCAATAGTTCCAATAAAGTAAAGTCAAATTAGTTAAAAAGATATAATAGAAATCAACCCCAAACCAGAAAATGTGGGCCGTTGTGTAAAATGCAAATAAAAACAGAATGTGATCATATAGAAGTCTTGTCAACCCATATTTAGCAGCAAAAAGGACATTGACAACATATCAAATGTTGAACATTTTAATTTTGACTATTTCAGGAAAATATATGATAATTTTGAATTTCATGTCAGCAACATGTTTAAAAAAAGTTGGGACAGGGAATGTTTACCACTGTGCTGCTTCACCTCTTCATTTAACAAAATTCTGTAAATGTTTAGGAAGTGAGAGGACCAGTTGCTAGAGTTTTGAGAATTAAATGTTGTCCCATTTCTGCCCGATATACTGTAGGATTTCAGTTGCTCAACAGTATGAGGTATTCTTAATCATGTTTTTTTAATCATGTTTTTCATTCCATGATACTTTGACAGGTCTGGACTGCAGACAGGCAATTTTAACACCTGGACTCTTCCTCTATGGAGAAATACTGTTCAAATATGTGCAGAATTCATTTTGGCATTATTTTCCTGAAATATTCAAGGTCTTCCCTGGAAAAAACATTGCCTGGATGGCAGTATATGTCAAAAGCTCATTCCAAATTGATTGTGCCTTGCCAGATGTACAAGATACCCATGCTGTAGGCACTAATGCACCTCCACACCGTCATAGATATTGAGTTTCGAATTGAGGACCAAAACAAGTTGGAAAGGTTGGATGCTTGGATAGACCCTCTCCTCTTAGCCCAGATGAGTCCATGATTTCCAAAAAGAATGGCACATTTTGATTGGTCTAACCACAGGATCTTATTCCATGTTACCTCAGTCTATTTTAAACAAGCTCAGGCCCAGACAAGATGGGTGTTTTTTTTTCTGTATCATGTCTCAATACAATTTTGGCTGTTTTGGCTGTTACAATTTTGGCTGCATTTTTTTAATTGAGTATCAAACTGTGCACATAGACAATGGTTATCAAATGTTTTCCTGAGCCCATACAATGACAGGTCTGGAAACAGGTCTGGTGTTGATGCAGTGCCATCTGAGGTCCAAAAGACCACAGCCATCCCATGTGTTTTTCAGCTCTTTCCCTTGTTTGCAATGATTTATCTGGATTCTCTGAATGTTTTAATAATAATGTCCTGTAGATGACGAACTCCCCAAATACTTCACAATTTCATGTTAAGAAGCATTCAAATTACATTGTTTCATAATTTGTGCACACAGGTTTACAGTGATGAATTATCCTACATCTTTACTTCTAAGACCCTGTGTCTCTGGGATGTTCTTTTTTCATGACCAATCGTGTTACCTTAATTAGTTGTGAAACATTCCTCCTTTTGTTTTCTTTATCATTACACACATTTTGTTACCCCAACTTTTTTTGAAACATGTGGTATCAAATTCAAAATTAACATATTTTCCATGAAATGATAAAATATGTAAGACTATATTTAAGTAAGTGGTAAACATCCTAATAGAAGGGCTTTATGGCTTCATTCTCCTAACAAAACAATGTCATAGGGATGTTGTAAGAGGTTTACACTTTCTCTGAGTTAACATACCCAGGTCACTAAACCACGTACTTGGAATACCCCCCTGGGTAAGTAGTGGTAAATCTCCTAATAGAAGAGCTGTATGGTTTCATTCTCCTAACAAAACAATGCTTTGTTGTAGGAGGTTTACGATATGTATATACTATATGTGTAGTAAGTATACTCTTTTGATCCCGTGAGAGAAATTTGGTCTCTGCATTTATCCCAATCCGTAAATTAGTGAAACACACTCAGCACACAGTGAACACACAGTGAGGTGAAGCACACTAATCCCGGCGCAGTGAGCTGCCTGCAACAACAGCGGCGCTCGGGGAGCAGTGAGGGGTCAGGTGCCTTGCTCAAGGACGCTTCTGCCGTGTCCACCACTTACTCTGTGTTTTCTTACCCAGGTGTGTCACTAAATCACATACTTGGAATACCCCCCTGGGCTGTGTACAAATAGCTGACAAACAGGATGGACAACTAAGTGGAGCACGAGGCTACATTCGCTGAATGTGACAAAAAAATGTATTCGAGGCCGTCGTAGTAAAGCTGTGTAAGTCCTATGGGCTTTGGATGTTGACTGGCTTCCTGTGTGTGTTATAAGATAAGATAAGATAAGGTAATAGTCTCACAATGGAGAAATTTGCATTGTTACAACAGCAAAAGTGATAGCAGGGGTAGTAGGAGTAGAAATAGGACACGCACAATGAACAGCAACAACACAACACATCAGCAGGATTGCCACTACTGCACACTTCTTGGACACGCAGATGTACAACAACAGGGTTTTTTTCAGCTGCCCACAAGTATTGCACTCATATATAAGGATTAAAGGATAACTAGGGAAATACTAAAAAGATGATTTAGCATCTGAAGTACTAATAAACACAGAGATACTAATAAATCGCACATTTGATGTATTAGTAAAACTGTGAAACGATACATATTCAGTGTCTTGTACTCACTTACTCCCTCTAACTACAGCAATTTGTAACTTTTCTGTAGTTTTCAAAATGGCTGTACAAGTATAGTGCTGTCTTGAGCATTTTCAGGTAGCGTCACCGAGTTCTGACCTTTTTTTGCATGGGAAAAAACTGAGAGCATAAACTGTCATAATGAAAACATGACAAAGCCATTTGACTATCTTGTTCATAAACAATGGTGTCAAGACTTCTCATTTTGATGACACTGGCAGTTTCATTGACATAAATACTTGCTTTTGAGGAATGGACTATCCATTTTGAGCAAGTGACGTGCTTTTGCAGGTTATCCACTAGGTTTTGCAGTTTGCACTAATTGTTTTGAGAAATGCACTAACTGCTGTGCAAATGTTAATAGTGATGTGAGAAAAGCACCAAAGCGACTGAGAAAAACTGTAATAAATCTAACATTTGATGTAACAGCAAAACAGTTCTAATGTATTGTGTGGCCTACTGGGCTGGTCCTGAGTCTGACAGCAGCAGGAAGGAAGGACCTGCTAGCACTACCAGCTAACTTATGTAACGTTAACTCATCGTAATCAGTACATATATCTATGTGTTGCTGCAAAACAAACATCATCAATGAGCTCACCCAGCTGGCTAACGTTAGCAGCTAAATATACCTTGCGAAACTGAGTTATGCTAACACCATCTTCAGCCTGGCATTTTGACAGTAAACTCAAAAAACATACAGTATATATATAAATGATTATTCTAAAGTTTCACTTGTAAGTAGCCTTCAGTTTCAGTTGAAAATTGTTATCTAACACTGTTTATCTTTTTTTCTTCTATTTCTGCTAGGTGCTGCTTCACTCTGCTACTGGTGGTGGATCAGGCTGGCTGCAACCGTTGGTCTAACGCTGCAGCACAATAATGAGAATTTCTAAACGGAAAAAGTGAATAAATGTACTTGCTTTTCAAACTGATAACAAGTTGTCAATGGTTATTTATGCAAGTTTGTGTAGCCTAAACCATACCTAGGCCTAGTCAAATTTATCCTGGCTGTAGATAAAGCAGGATATGAATTTCCCAAAATTACTGTATATAATATTACAGCACTGGTATTACTACTGTACTAAGTTACAGTATGATCCATAAGTACTGTGATTAAAAAATACGGTAGACAATTCAATACTGTATACATTACAGCACTGGTAGTACTACTGTAGTTTGCATTTACAGTATCAGGCATAGGTACTGTGATTTCATATACAGTAGGTGTACTGTAGAGGAAATACAGCAACTTTGCTGGTTATTTGCTGCCAGCAAGTTGCTGTAAATTTTACGTTAAACTTTTTACAGTGTAGGCACTAATGCACCTCCACACCGTCATAGATATTGAGTTTCGAATTGAGGACCAAAACAAGTTGGAAAGGTTGGATGCTTGGATAGACCCTCTCCTCTTAGCCCAGATGAGTCCATGATTTCCAAAAAGAATGGCACATTTTGATTGGTCTAACCACAGGATCTTATTCCATGTTACCTCAGTCTATTTTAAACAAGCTCAGGCCCAGACAAGATGGGTGTTTTTTTTTTCTGTATCATGTCTCAATACAATTTTGGCTGTTTTGGCTGTTACAATTTTGGCTGCATTTTTTTAATTGAGTATCAAACTGTGCACATAGACAATGGTTATCAAATGTTTTCCTGAGCCCATACAATGACAGGTCTGGAAACAGGTCTGGTGTTGATGCAGTGCCATCTGAGGTCCAAAAGACCACAGCCATCCCATGTGTTTTTCAGCTCTTTCCCTTGTTTGCAATGATTTATCTGGATTCTCTGAATGTTTTAATAATAATGTCCTGTAGATGACGAACTCCCCAAATACTTCACAATTTCATGTTAAGAAGCATTCAAATTACATTGTTTCATCATTTGTGCACACAGGTTTACGTAGAGTGATGAATTATCCCTACATCTTTACTTCTAAGACCCTGCTTCTCTGGGATGTTCTTTTTCATGACCAATCGTGTTACCTTAATTAGTTGTGAAACATTCCTCCTTTTGTTTTCTTTATCATTACACACATTTTGTTACCCCAACTTTTTTTGAAACATGTGGTATCAAATTCAAAATTAACATATTTTCCATGAAATGATAAAATATGTAAGACTATATTTCGTAAGTGGTAAACATCCTAATAGAAGGGCTTTATGGCTTCATTCTCCTAACAAAACAATGTCATAGGGATGTTGTAAGAGGTTTACACTTTCTCTGAGTTAACATACCCAGGTCACTAAACCACGTACTTGGAATACCCCCCTGGGTAAGTAGTGGTAAATCTCCTAATAGAAGAGCTGTATGGTTTCATTCTCCTAACAAAACAATGCTTTGTTGTAGGAGGTTTACGTATATGTATACTATATGTGTAGTAAGTATACTCTTTTGATCCCGTGAGAGAAATTTGGTCTCTGCATTTATCCCAATCCGTAAATTAGTGAAACACACTCAGCACACAGTGAACACACAGTGAGGTGAAGCACACTAATCCCGGCGCAGTGAGCTGCCTGCAACAACAGCGGCGCTCGGGGAGCAGTGAGGGGTCAGGTGCCTTGCTCAAGGGCACTTCTGCCGTGTCCACCACTTACTCTGTGTTTTCTTACCCAGGTGTGTCACTAAATCACATACTTGGAATACCCCCCTGGGCTGTGTACAAATAGCTGACAAACAGGATGGACAACTAAGTGGAGCACGAGGCTACATTCGCTGAATGTGACAAAAAAATGTATTCGAGGCCGTCGTAGTAAAGCTGTGTCAGTCCTATGGGCTTTGGATGTTGACTGGCTTCCTGTGTGTGTTATAAGATAAGATAAGATAAGGTAATAGTCTCACAATGGAGAAATTTGCATTGTTACAACAGCAAAAGTGATAGCAGGGGTAGTAGGAGTAGAAATAGGACACGCACAATGAACAGCAACAACACAACACATCAGCAGGATTGCCACTACTGCACACTTCTTGGACACGCAGATGTACAACAGGGTTTTTTTCAGCTGCCCACAAGTATTGCACTCATATATAAGGATTAAAGGATAACTAGGGAAATACTAAAAAGATGATTTAACATCTGAAGTACTAATAAACACAGAGATACTAATAAATCGCACATTTGATGTATTAGTAAAACTGTGAAACGTACATATTCAGTGTCTTGTACTCACTTACTCCCCTAACTACAGCAATTTGTAACTTTACTGTAGTTTTCAAATGGCTGTACAAGTATAGTGCTGTCTTGAGCATTTTCAGGTAGCGTCACCGAGTTCTGACCTTTTTTTGCATGGGAAAAAACTGAGAGCATAAACTGTCATAATGAAAACATGACAAAGCCATTTGACTATCTTGTTCATAAACAATGGTGTCAAGACTTCTCATTTTGATGACACTGGCAGTTTCACTGACATAAATACTTGCTTTTGAGGAATGGACTATCCATTTTGAGCAAGTGACGTGCTTTTGCAGGTTATCCACTAGGTTTTGCAGTTTGCACTAATTGTTTTGAGACATGCTGTGCAGTTTGAGACTGCTGTGCAAATGTTAATAGTGATGTGAGAAAAGCACCAAAGCGACTAAGAAAAACTGTAATAAATCGCACATTTGATGTAACAGCAAAACAGTTCTAATGTATTGTGTGGCCTACTGGGCTGGTCCTGAGTCTGACAGCAGCAGGAAGGAAGGACCTGTCATGTCTCTTCTTCACACACATTGGTTGGATAGATAGATAGATAGATAGATAGATAGATAGATAGATAGATAGACAGGTACTTTATTGATCCCCAAGGGGAAATTCAAGGTCTCAGTAGCATACAGACATCACACACAACATGCACTTACAGCAGAAAAAGTAATATAAGTATATACATATAAAAAAAACACCACTGAACAATAAAAACAGTAGAAGATAAAAAAAAAATACTAAAATACTAAATATACAAAATAAAACTAAATCAAATATCCACATAGTGTGCTTAAGGATGATTAAGCATTAGGCGCTTTCAGTGACAGGGCAGGGACTGAGCCTGTGATTCTGTATGCATGGTAAGGTGCTCTATGAGAGTGAGAAGTAAGTGCAACAGTGCAACAGTGCAAGAAGCAGCATGTCACTCAAGCAGCTGCCTAGGAGTCCTGCGTTGGGTGTAGCCTAGAATACACAGCACATATAAATAGGCAAGAGGCTACACAGCATCGAGGCAAAGACAACCAGACTGAGGAACAGTTTCTTCCCATCTGCTGTTAGACTGATACCTATTTTACTATTTCTATTTATTGAGGGGGGTATCAATTTCGCTTCTACATGAAAATGAATGACAATAAAGCTTCTTGAATCTTCTTGAACCTTGAATATACTGTGAATCCATATCCGAAACTCATCCTTCCACTCCTGTCTTTGCTGACTTCAGATAAATTACATCTAATGTGTGTCCTGAGGTGCATGTCTCTTTGAAGGACGAGTAGGTTTGCACCCCTGTGATTTGAGGCTTTAGAGAAAAAAAAACAGAAGGCAGTGCTTGGATCTGGCTTTGTGCAGAGGAGTAGGGTTGGGGCGTGATGCGTGGCCCTTGCACAGGACACACCAACGTTAAACATACAAGGAACGCGGAGGAGGGAGGGGGGTAGCCATGTTTGTGTTGGAATGACTCACACATACACACTTCACTCATTCACACCTCTGTCTCGGCCTCCAGTGGTGCAGGGATGAAACACACAAAGAGTTGGACAAGAGCACCACTGTTGGAATATTGCGATCTGTTTGCGAAGTAGTCCCACTAATCCCCCCCCTCCTTAGCTTCCCCTCAATGTCAGTGGCACATGTCTCAAAGGGCCATGCTGAGCTGCCTTTGTTGTTCCTAAGTAGGGGTGGGATCCTCTCCTCTCGGTTAAACCTGTTGGACTTGTTGAGCTCTACCTTTGCATTTCATTACCTCATCATCATTGCTTTATAAGTCACTTAGAGTTCCTGCCAATACATTTCTTGTGACAATACATTTCTTGTGACAACAAACTTTTTTTCTATTTAGTTTGGGACACTTCTCTGAGCCAGACTGTGTGTGCGTGCTTGCTCTGTTTTTTTATATGTTTTTATATGGAGGGTGTGTTTCTCAGTGTGTGCACATGCTTGTTAACTCTTTCATTCAAGTGTCAGGTGTGTGTATGTGTGTGTGTGTGTGTGTGGGTGTGGAAAGAGAGGAGTGCCCTGGGTGTGTAGACTCTTAGGTAGACTCTGGGAGAGCAGCGGGGTTGGGCCAGTCTGGCGACTCCAGTGTCTGGAGTCACTTCCTCACACGGTACTGCGTCTCACAGGGACTCACCTCCTCATACGGCACTGCACTTCACCACGACAACACCGTCTCCCACCTGTCGTTAACCATGCTTAGCCTCATCAGACTACCTCGCGTCTTCACCGTCCATCAAGTGCCAAAAGTAAGTGCCATCAAAAGCTGTACGTAAAACCAGCCATATCTACACATACATGTGTTTTTGAAGATTATAATTCAGCATTTATTGATTTATTTGTTTTTGTCTTTAACAGATAGTTTAGGTTAGACATGGACTTGATTAAAGTGTGTAGGCCTACATAAAATGTGTCCCTGTGTTACAAAGGCATTCCAGGAGGATAGCATAATTTCAGGCTATCGCCATCCTCGCAGTTCAGCAACTGACTGCGTCCTAAGCCTCTTCCAGCTGACCAATGAGACGCTGAATATCTGGACACACTTCCTTCCCACATGGTAAGCTGGTTGGCCCTCTAGCCTCCATCAAAGCTCTCTCCAACCATTTGGGTTTACTGTATGAGGTAGTGAGAGGCAGAACAAACAGAACATAATGTCATTTTTTGTGTCAGAGTGCTTATAGGACAAGCTTAAACAAGCTCTTTTGACATAATCATACCTAATTGAGGTTAACTGTCTGCTTGTTCCATCAGTGGGTAGGCACCCCAGCTGTTAGATGATTATGTCGTGAGGAGCTCTGTCATGTTCCATAAGATGATGGCTGAGAACTCTGAAAGCTGTAGTGAAACAAGTCTCTTCGCCATGGCAACAGCATTGTGTTTGTTTGCCGGTGGTAGGGCCTAGTGTGTGGAGGTGTTTTACGGGTGCAGGCTGCTCATTGATATTCCCGAGTGGAAGACTCTTTCCCTCCCCACGCTGAGAGCTGACTGGTTGTCGGCATCCTCGGAGAGATCGCGGCCCTGCTGTTGTAGCGCGGGTCTCCTGTCAGCGCTAATGAGCTGCCTGTCAGACTCTCCGAGGAGCTCGCGCAATTAGTAAACAGCCCGACACAGAGATGGCAAGCTGCAAACATTATCTTTCATTGCATAACCAGCCCCTGGCTCATTCCCCAATGTAACGTGGAAACAAAGCCTGCTGCTTGCGGAGGAGATTGCAAAGCAAGCATGTGTTACCGCCGATAAGCTTGGTTTGATTACCGAATTAGACATACTTAAAAACAGAGCTCCTGACAAACCCTTTCAGGTCAATTCTCTCCTTTGTGTTAGCCTACTTTCATTCAGATTTGTGTTTTAAGGGCAGTTCAATCTTGTTATTAAGACCTGACAGGCATCACATTACCCTTTCCCCTGTGGTTTCTCAACATTTTCTTAGATCAGCAGGCTGCTTTTTTCCTCTTTCCTTTTTCTCTTCAATGAATAATCTGTCATGTTTCTACTAGTTAATTTAGGAATAGCTAGATCTTTATTTTAATAATAATAACAATATTTATTTTTCTTGTATAGAATATGAACTATTATTTGGCACAACTCGTATGTATTTGAATAATTTGAAAAAAATAAGTGTAGGCTACTTCACTATAAAAATCTTGAAGTGTAGGCTATACTAGACCAGTAGTGGATTTAGCACCTCTGTATAGCCTACAATATAGTAGATCACATGGGCATGACTCCACTGAAATGGAGAAACTTGATTGGCTCCATGCTGGACCCATGTATGTCTCTGATATAAAGCACATCCATCCCCACCCTGTAATACTTTAGTCATTTGATATGCTAGCTAGTCCTTGCAGCTATACAGGAAGTCCTCTTGATCCTCGTGCAGGTACTTCCTGTGGAAGTTGCTGACGGTGGTGCTGATGCAGGATGTGTGGCATGACGCCTACACCTGGCCGCTGCTGGTGCTCTTGGTGTCCTGCTGCGTGTACCCGCTGGCCTCCAGCTGTGCCCACACCTTCAGCACCATGTCCACCAGTGCCCGCCACATCTGCTTCTTCTTCGACTATGGCGCCATCAGCTTATACAGTCTAGGTGGGTTCATCAGATCAGCTATGTCTCCCCCCCTCTCTCTCTCTCTCTCTCTCTCTCTCTCTCTCTCTCTGTGTTTAACCACCTCAGCTGATAGCAAGGTGACCATGTGTGTATAACATGTTTGTTTTAGAAATTACATGTCTGCTTTCTCCATTAAACTCCATATAATTCCATCAATGCCATCATGTCATCCCCTGCCTTGCTTTCTCTCTCTCTCTCTCTCTCTCTCTCTCTCTCGACTACACAGGCTCGGCTGTCACGTACTCTGCTTACGTAATGCCAGATGGCTGGTTAAATAGTACCTTTCACAAGTACTTCATCTCCATTGCCGTCTTTAACACAATCATCTCCACCGCCATGGCTTGTTACTCCAGGTAATATAAAAAAAGAAAACTACACTCCCTCCTTCACTAACAGGCTGGCTGCCTTCAAATAGGCGTTATACCAGGTGTTCCTGGAATAATGTGGGCTGATAGCATTTGGGAATGCTTCGGGTCTCTTTATGCATAAATTGAATTGAGTTCTGAGTCAACAGCCAGTCTGTGAGTTGGGTGCCCACTCAGTCCGAGTAATGAATCACCACACAGTGACTGAGAGGCCTGTATCATGTAATGTGCGAAGGCTGTTGGGTTGGACACTCGTGATGTAGATGTGAGAACGGCAACTGATGTGTGAACACAATGCTTCGAAGCTTCTGTCCTATTCCTGCATAATCATAAATAAAACTGCCCCATTAACCAGCTGAGTGTGCACAATTAAGCAGACAGTGTGCAGAGATTGTTGTGTCATACTTGCATTAATGAGCCCTGTTGTGGCGTAGTGGTACAGCTGGTGGTTGCCTGATTGTTTCTTTTTTCCTCTCCTAACATCCTAAGGCTTGGCTTACCATTTCTCCACTATAACCATGACACCCTTAAAAGGTAAATGATAATGAAATGAAGTAAGTGAAGTAAATAAAATGAAGTAAGAATACCGTAACATTCTAGAATGTGTGTGTAGAGAGTGTTTTGCAATGCTTGCTGCATAGTGCTGGGTGTTGTTGGAGAAGACGTCTAACCAACTTTTCCTCTTAAGTCAACAGCATTCACAGTTAGGCTACAAAAGGAGCCACATTCACATAAATTCATCACATATTGTATTTCACATATCATAACAAATGTTAACATTTGTTTTATAATGGGATTCTGCAAACTATTGTGGATATAAAGATTTGTTACATTTTTGCAAATATAATATTAGGATATAACTCTATAAAATGCTCTCAATGTTTCTCAATTACCATTTCTGCCATTAAAAATGTAAAAAGATATTCTGAAGTAGAGAAAAAAATAATCAAGGACAAAGGTTGCCAGGGTTATCTGTGTTGGGTGTGCATGTCTGTGTTGAACTCAACGACACAATTGTGGTCCGGACCATCCATTGAATTAGTTTGTGGCTACCCTATCAGTTCCACAACTCCATTGCACACAGGGGATGGTGTGTTAGTGCTTTGTGCCATGACGATGAATGCCAAATGCACACAACCTTTGCCAGTGGCTGCCAGCTAATGAATGCTGTCAATAAGAATCAAATAGAGCCTCCCTACGGCTTGGAGGACATACTGATGAAATTGTCCTTATTCATTTTCATTAGATTTCCTGAGTGCCAAAGCCCAAAGCTGGGCCAGCTGATCCGCATACTGTCCTTCGCCTTCCCTTACTTGTTTGACAACCTTCCCCTTTTCTATAGGGTGAGTCTTTGGCTATGCTCTAGAGACTATTGCATTTCTACTCATTTCTACTCATTCTATGGTAATCCCACATTGTGTACTGTAACTTCCTGGGAACCTCCTGTAGGTGAAGAATGCATAGACATGGTCAGATGTCTTGTGACTGTGTTAAAGTTCTCTACATGGTGACAGCAATGACATTGCCCCCCCCCCAGCCCCCCCCCTTGTGTGTTTTGGTTCGGGAAGGCTGCACAGTTAACGATGCCAACGCGCTGCACTACCGCCACATCGCCCTGGCGTTCCTCACTGCATTCCTGTGTGCCACTCACCTGCCCGAGCGCCTGGCTCCAGGACGCTTTGACTTCATAGGTACAGCGTGACACAGCCAACAGCCAACTCCCTGATAACTCACACACACACACACACACACACACACACACACACACACACACACACACACATCCTTTTATTAACATGGATTCAGCATGATATGTGGTTTCTTAACTGAGATTAAAAGAAACATTAGATGTGTTTCTTGGACTGGCATTAACACCTTGTGAGGAAGAATGTTTGTCCTTGAAATCTCAGTTTAGTCAAATCTGTTTAGTACACTAGCCATCTGCCTGACAAGCATCGGACAGGTCTGATGTATATGATCACATGAAATCACACTGTATGCACTTACAAAATGATGTATACATGTTATGCATATTCATTCATCCCCTTCCCAGTCTAGAAGTGTTTCTGTGCCACTTGTTTGGTACATTGGTACTCTCTGCTGTCTAGCAATGCGGCCTAATCCTAATCCTTATAGCTGTTCTGCCTGAGCTCGTCGATTGAAGACTTTCACTGTGTTACTGTCACAGGCCACAGCCACCAGCTGTTCCACATGTCCGGGTTGATTTGAATTCGAATGAGCGTATACATGTAGGAGTTAGGCAAACTTCTATTACATTATCTGGGTGTGTTAGTCCGGCTGAAAAATCTTTCGATTTCAGTCGGACTTACATGTTTACATGCATTTAAAAAGTTTGATTTTGGTCGAACACAATTTTTCGAGTGTCATGCAAACGTACTGACTGCGCTACTGTCCCTCTCAGGCCACAGCCACCAGCTGTTCCATGTGTCTGGGGTCATCGGCACCCACTTCCAGATGCAGGCCATCGAGATGGACATGCATCTGCGGCGCCAGTGGCTCTCGGAGCGTTCAGCGCCCATCACACTCTCGGGGACGTTTGGAGCAGCTGCCCTGTGCGTCTCCATCAGCCTGGTCATCATCTACCTCTTCAGCCTCTGCCTGCTGCGGCGCCCCACCAACAGGAAAGCCCAATGCCCCAACGGAAAAACCCGAGGCTGCAGCAGCGACTGAAAGCACTTGTGGCTGTGTGTGTGTGAGTGCCTGTTGATACTGGACTGGGGCCAGTTCAACAACAAAGACTTAGTAGTGCTTTGTGAGGAATCTGACGACCTTTCACGACCTCGACTATGCACTACACTGAGAGGGTATACTCTAATCAGCTATGATTCACAGACGCAACATACCTAGGAAGTCAGGGTGGATGAAAAAACAAACAGTGAAACCAGACTTATGAGAGAACACAGAGTGTGTGTGTGTGAGAGAGAGAGAGAGAGAGAGAGAGAGAGAAAGACAGAGAAAGAGAGAGACAGTGACAAAAGGATTTACACTTTTCAAAAACAGGTGCTGTGCTGTGCTGTTTCTGTCTTTACTTCAGGCAAGGGCATGTCGTCTGTGTACTATTAATAATTTTCTCTTGCGATTATTTTTGGCCAGTTTACAACTGTCACTGTTAGTTGAAGATGAATCCACTGAGCTTCAAAAACAATGTATATCACAAACAAAGTTTATACAGTATGTGAAGTATATATTCATATTTTATTTGACTTCCACACACTGACCTGTTATGTTACAAAACCACCTCAGGATATACTTTTCAAAAAGCTGTTTAATTTCTGCAGCGGCTAAAGATCTTTTTTATTGGTTAACCGAGACCTCCACCCCTTGTTACAGTAGAAAAGGGTAGTCATACAGGTTGCATAGCAACCAGTGCCAAACCTTTCCACTCTCAGTCTAAGAGATTATTATTATGTTTTTTTTTTTTTTGAGATTTCAATTTGTGACATATAAGATGAAGAATGTTGAAGTACCTGCTCGCAGTGATGACAGCAGAGACAGATCCCCCCTCAGTGCTCTGTGATGTATTGTTATGACTGTGAAGACAGGAAGCAAGACATGAAGACGATGCCGTGACGGGAGCAGGGGCTGCTTTCAGCTCCGCGATTTCTGAAAGCACTTAGAGATTTCTGGATTTGTTTAGTTTAGCTATGAATACACATCCAAAATCTATTACATTATTTATGAAAGACAGCAATGTAGAATGTCTGCAGAATATTTAACATGTTGCGTTGAAGCCAGAAAACTTTGATGGGTGAATTGTATTGACTGGATTGTGTTCCCTGATGTTGTAGGCTAATTTTATGTATTTCTTTTATTTCAAAATAAATGTTACATTCTCATATTGCACAGATACACATATAAAATGCTTGATGGTTTCCGGTTTTCTAGATATCATAGGCATAGTAAATATCTTGATCAAAACAAGCACAATTGCTTTTGTGATTTTGATTGTCAAGCACTTTTAGACAATGGGGCCAAGTCATACATTGGCTAGTTGAGTGTTATTTTCATACAGTATATCTTTGTTTTTCCTTCAGGTGACTTTGTCATCACCCATCAAAGTCACAACCAAAATGCCATTTCACACAATGATAAACTCTTAAAATGACTGTTGATAAATGATCAGCCAAAACTTACTCTGCTAAGGTGTTGATCTGCCAAAAAACCTTAACCTTAAGTGTCTATGTACACTATGAAGCATGACAAGAGGACAACACGTATAGTAAGGCAGTGTAGAATAGAACTGGTATGACTGGTAGAATAGAACTGGTACGAGAAATGGTGTGCTATAGCATTTAATAATATCATAATTTTATGACTTACGTGTGCTATTCTGTAAACAAGTTATAAGGTACTTTGATGATTAAACAGAGATTGTATGGCCTGAATATTTTCAATAAATTGCCTAGCCAGAAAATATTAACCTTGCATCCTATCATCAACTGTGGTTTCACAATTCTTAAGAAAATACTTCCATTCATTTCAATGTAAATGTCTGGCTTTAGGGGGTGATTAGTCCAGAGGAAAGGCATGTTCTTGAAGGGTTAATAATTAATTACACTGATAATCTACAGTATTGTTTCTCTTTGGCTGTTATTATGCTGACTTTCCTTTCCTCATTCTTCCCATCTACTAACTAATTTGGACATGAACAGCTTGAATATTCAGCATGCCTACACAGGACCAGCTCTCGTGAATACTTATTACTCAGACTCTTAGTGGAGTCATTGCACTCTCCAGCCATCTAGTGGTGACATATTGTAATTGCAATGGTCTGAATTACACTATTGCCCTGCTTACAGTTAATTACAGGTTTTTTTTACTGTTTACACACATTTTGTGTGTCTATTTGCAAAATGCAAAATGCCTCAAATCTCCAGCAAAATGGCACACAACATTCAAAATGTCATAAACACATCTCTAAAGCATACATTCACCTCATATTCTAAACACTTTTGTCATAATATGACATTTTGGATACATTATGTACACACTGTTGCTCAAACCCTAAAGCTCTTCTGTCTTTCATGGGCTTCTATGCATATTTCCATACAAGAGTGAAAGTCACAAGAAGTTGAAGCACACAGTAAACATGTATTGAAACCAACATTTTTGCCAAATAATTTGCTGTTGTGAATACAGTATTTTACAGCCAACAAGAAAAAAAGAAGCAACAACGACCACGAGATGTACATGGAGTTTTGAAAAATCTGAATTTGCCAAAGACAGAAATTACTATATTTCCAAAGAAAGATATGACTGACTACTATCTCACTTACTTTGCTTTTTCCAAAGAAAATATATCACTGTGTGTGTGTGTGTGTGTGTGTGTGGGGGGGGGGGGGGGGTAATTGGGCAAGTATATTCATAGGCCTACAGTATAGACTCTATCAACATGTGAATTCCTTTTTTTTTTTTAGTATATTTTTTTGGGGCTTTTTATGCCTTTAATTTGATAGGACAGTGGAGAATGACAGGAAGCGAGTGGGAGAGAGAGAGTCGGGGTGGGATCTGGAAAGGACCACGGGGCAGGAATCGAGCCCGAATCACCGGCGTACGCTGCAGGTGCCCCAGCCAGTTGCGCCACTGGGGCCTCAAAATGTGCATTCATAAGGCATTTCCGGAGGCACAGAAAACAACATTGAGCTAATGGTAACTTGGGGACAAGTTTTATGTTAAGTCAACTTTTTATAGAACATTACACTAAAGTCCAATTAATTTTCATTTCAAAGAATCTGCATTGTTTCACAACATTTCAACCGTAAATCCTCTAGCAACAGATTGAAAGGGTCTATCCTATATATAGAGTATATCTATTCATAGACCTATACTACTGTAATGTCACAGACAGTAGCTATGCATGATAATAAGACTGAAGTACCACCGTGACTTCACACATTCATGCCATGCATGTTGAAGAATCATCACAGCACACTATTACTTTGAGGCTTAAACCTGACTGCTGCTTCCTGGACCTTCTCTTATAGACTTCAGTTAAGAGCTGTTTCCCAGCGATGACCCTACTTATCAAGGAGAACTAATACCTATAATCCACAATGCAGACCTTTCTCATGGGAGAAACCACAATCACACCCTTATTAAAGAAATATCACTTTGACCTTGCCGATCTTAATATCTGAAGGCTTATGTCTAACTACATTAATCTGCACATTCCAGAGTCAGAGGAAGAACAGTTAAGAACCTGCTCCATCAGCAGAACTGTGCAAAACAATCAGCTTTAAAGTCACACAATGTAGTTCTTTTACCTTAAAATGAGGTCATTTTCATGCTACATTTACTTTACTTACAATACGGAGAGTGTCTGACATTGCATTATGTGCACCTAGAACGCCTGGTATTGCACTATGTGCACCCAGAACGCCTGGTATTGCACTATGTGTGCCCAGATCGCCTGGTATTGCACTATGTGCGCCCAGAACGCCTGGTATTGCGCTATGTGTGCTCAAAACGCCTGGTATTACACTATGTGCACCCAGAACGCCTGGTATTGCACTATGTGCGCCCAGAACACTTGGTATTGCACTATGTGCGCTCAAAACGCCTGGTATTGCACTAGGTGGGCCCAGAATGCCTGGTATTGCACTACAGAGGTCATTCAATGTGCTTTACATATACAAAAGCAAACAACAAATAAAAGCATAGAAGGGCAATATAGTCAAAGAATAGTTCAAAAGGTAAAGATCATAATAAAAAGAAAACATAAAACGCACAAGGTAAAATCATTTAAAAATAAAGAATAATTAATAAGCAGAAAAACAAAGGCAAAAGTAGTAAAAAAGTAATAAAAGACAAGGTAGATTCAGAATTTGTAACTCAGCGCAGTTAGCAGAAAGCATCTGAGAACAGTTTGTTCTTAAGTCTAGATTTAAAACTGAAAGTTGGTTCCAGAGCTGAGCTGCATAGCAGCTTAAAGCTGCTTCGCGATGTTTAGTTCTAAAAGTAGGTTTTACTTACAAGTTTTTCACATGGGACCTGAGAGAATGAGTTGTGTACTGCTGAAGCATGTCTGATAGGTATTTAGGTCCTGCTCCATTTACTGATTCATAAACAAGCAGTATAGTGCTTTAAAGTCAATTCTGTGACTTACTGGAAGCCAGTGCAGGGACTTGGAGTAATTGAAGTAATGTGGTCACCTGAAGCTGTTTAATTTAGGAAGGCCTATGAACAGTCCATTGCAGTAATCAACCCTGCTGGAGATAAATGCATGAGTGAGTTTTTCTAAATCATGTTTTGCCATCAGCCCTCTAAGTTTAAGTCTAAGTCATATTTTTGAGGTGGTAAAAAGCTGATTTAGTTATCGCTCTCATGTGGCTGTTGAAATGTTGATCACTGTCAATTAATACACCAAGATTTTTAACAGTATCTTTTGCCTTCAACCCTTTTGTGTCAAGGAGAGTGGCAACCCTAAGTCTTTCCTACTTTTTACCAAATATAATTACTTCAGTTTTTTTCTTTGTTCAGCTGAAGAAAATTTTGAGACATCAGGTGTTGATTTGTTCTATACACTGACACATAGATTCAAGGGGACCATAGTCGTTTGCTGACAGAGCTAAGTAAATTTGTGTCATCTGCATAACTATGATATGAAATCAAATTATTTTGGATGATTTGTCCAAGTGGGAGCATATAGAGGTTGAATAATAGTGGCCCCAAGATCGACCCCTGGGGAACACCATAGGTCAAGGACGTTGGTGTTGAGGTACAGTTTCCGATGACAACAAAGAATCTCCTTTCTTGTAGATATGATTTTAGCCAGTTGATAACTATGCCTGTAAATCCAACCCAGTGTTCTAGTCTGTGTAGTAAAATATTGTGATCAACAGCGTCAAATGCTGCACTACCTGAATCTGTGTTGAGATATGCCATTGAAAACTTTAATGAGAGCTGTTTCAGTGCTGTGATTTGCCCGAAAACCAGACTGAAAGTAATCAAAATACCCATTTGATGTTAGATAGGTGGTTAGTTGATTAAAGACTACCTTTTCAATAATTTTGCCAATAAAAGGTTGATTGGATATGGGCCTGTAATTGTTTAGCATGGAGGCATCCAGGTTATTCTTCTTGAGAAGTGGCTTTACAACAGCGGTTTTCAGTGACTTAGGAAAAGTGCCAGACAGCAGTGATAGATTTACAAGTTGAAGGACATCTGCTAGCCAGACGTAGTCATACTCAATTCTAGTCAGAATATAAGTCTGATACTGCTCCATTGGGACATAATTATGGGGCGTATTTC
Organism: Alosa alosa; assembly: GCF_017589495.1. NCBI lineage: Eukaryota > Metazoa > Chordata > Actinopteri > Clupeiformes > Clupeidae > Alosa > Alosa alosa. The sequence goes on from NC_063202.1 coordinate 14,669,470, forward strand.
AACCGATACAGGGGGGGAATGCCTCTGCACTCAATTGGATAGACCTAACCAATCAGAGCAACGAAATTGCTTACCGTGAGGTATAGGAAGAAAACACACGAACCATCCTTCTTCTCCACAAATGCCTTAACATTGTTTTCTGGTCTTTTGTAAAAGTAAGTGCCGTCAATAACTCCTAGCCTACAACACTCATTAGCGAAATCTAAGAGATACGTAGTAGGGTAGGCTATAGGGAAAAAACTGATAGCCTATATCCCCTCCGTTTTAAACATGTTAAACAGCTGGGAAAGGCTGTCGCAAATCCCTCGAACAGGTGGTCAATCAGAGATTTCAAACGAACGAGGAACATGTCGCAATGCAACAGCGCTGTTTTCCCTTGATGAAAGTGAAACCATGAGTTTTCCCACATCTCAACTTTGGCCAAAGTTTTCAGAAATAATCGTTTTCAGTGATAAAACCTCATTCAATAATCTGCATTTTCCATATGGGGTCTTAAAAGCCATGTATCCTTCTAGCAACAGCGTTTTTGTTTCAAACATAAGCCTAATCTAAGCATGCTCAGATGACGTGATAGACCAGGCGCTGTTGCTCACCTGTCCATCATCGTAAAGCCCAATTTGATTGGTCCGCCTGATCTAGGGCGAGCATACTTGCTCCATAATGGAGCAATGCCAGACCGAACTTTCCGACCTCAAATGTTGTGTGCGGGACTAAGTTCGGAATGGCACCCAGGCTAGTCATCTGCCACTATAAAAACAGTTTTGAGGAAATTGGTAGGCAGAGTGTCTAAGACACATGTGGAAGAGCTGAGTACCTGTACCGTTTTTTCCATGTGTTTTGTAGTATATCAAGCTGAACTCTGACATCAAGTTAAGTTTCCCTCTGTTTGTAGCTAGAAGTTCCGGTTGTTGAATTAGTAATTGAGCAGATATGTTGAGTCTGATTTTGTCAATTTTACCTTTAAAAAAAGATGAAAACTGATTGCATTTATTAGTTGAGAGAAGTTTAGGCACTAATTTTTAGGGGGTGGTTTGTTAACTTATCAACAGTTAGTTGATAGAATACAAGTGTTATTTGAACTTCTACTGATAATGTTAGAAAAGAAAGACTGTCTCGTAACATCACACTGTATTATCCACAATTCACAATATGTACACTCTAGGAACCATTTAATACCACTGATATTGTTATAAACATTGGACAATAACCTCCACCTCCATCATCAAACATGTTCTGAATGCCTTTTTTAAAAATCCGATACCGCATGGCGCAGTCCACCTCACAGAATTCATAGTTTACCCACCTCTTATGTTACCACTACATCCCTGCTTTTGGTCCTCAGCAAATGGGTTATTAAAAAAATGCGTTATTGTATAATAAAATGATTTACACAGAATGCTGTAGCACCAAATTAAGATCACACTTTGTTTTTTTCACAACAAAAATAGCATCAAAAATAAACTTTAAAAATAAAGAATAGCACTCACAGTTTTTTTTTAATCATTTAATCGCCCCACTAAAACCTGTACTGAACTGAAAATATTTTAGTTGATTCATTGTACAACCAGCAGATGGAGGTTATTTTAGGACAGCAATTTCCGTGGTGATATAATAGCAATGTTAGTTGTTATTGCTATTAGTGTTTTCTCTGTGTACTTCCTCTCTATGGCATGTTGCGTACATAACCATTCTGATAAGAAAAACATAATCCTTCTCAAGTGGCCAGTGGCATAATCATTCTCCAATGGCCAGTGTCAATGGTCCTTCATTACGGCTTGAATGAGCTGGCATGTGCTCAAGGTCTGCCAGATATCTAAGCAGGCACAAAAAATAACTGACAAAGACAAAAAAAAAAGAAAGAACACAAAATGGGACATGAAAATGCAACTTTTGCAACTTTTAGTCCACCCTGAGAAACGTGCCCCTCATCCCAGACTAGCAGGTATTTAACAGTTACTGGTTATGGGGTTGGAGTTATGAGACATGGACAGATTAATTAATGGACAGACAAATGCTGGACCATTTTAGCTCTCAAAGATGGGCCTCTGATAGCTTGCATGACATATGATCTTATCATGGTATAGATATCTGAGAAGAGATAAAGCCCAGTTTTTAATCTTATTGTTTATGAGAAACTAATTAAAAAATGAAGGAGGTTACTTTTTAGAAATTATTTTCTTATGGGAAGTTCACATTATTCATATGTCAAACAAATTGAAAGTAAAATACACACAATATAACTGGCTGCAGTAATTATTTCAAATAACAGGTGGCAGCACTTTCCTACACAATTGTTTTCCTCCCTACTCATGTCATGAGGATTGGACTGTTTGGCTAAGTAGTCTGGATAAGAAAACATATACTGATGCAGTTCTGCGTCTTGACAAGTGATAGAACTAGCATTGCATTAAGAAGTAGTACACTCATGACAATGTCACAGGGATATTTAACAGCTCTACGCTATATATATATACATATATATATATATATATATATATATATATATATATATTCATTTTCATGCAACTGCAATAAGGATGCTAATGTATGCTATTGTTTATTCTGAGCTGATTTTCAAGTGTGGCAATGTTTAACTTCTCTAGAATGTATAGCTGGTGTAAATTATTTGGATTTAGCATCATGTACATTGTTGATGGTGAGTTCTAATAATCTTGTTATAAAATGTTATACATTCTTTATTGACTAATGTATGAATTTTCACTCAAATTCAAAGCCTTATTCTAACCTTTAACCATTTTGCTCAATTTGTTTCATGTGCGTGAAATTGCAGGCATTACATGATGTAACCTGCAAATCTAATGAAAACAGCATAAGGAAAGACATGGCAGAAACTCCAATATGTATTACTTGATCAATTAACCTAAAAATCAAGCCTCTTAAAATCACTTCAGCTGCTTTCTTCCTAGTGAAGACATAGAGTATAACTCATCACAACCCTCACAAGGACACACACACCCCTGCTGGCACCCCTTCTCACAGCATAGGTGGACGAGGAGAAAAGCCGGGCCAGGTGTCAGGAGAAGCCACTCACCCTGGTCACTCTTCCCAGTTTATCTATGTCCGGTTTAGGGTTCCACTGAAAGGACGTCCCTAGGGTGTGATCAGCAGCTTCCTCTTCTGGTGAGAGAGCTGACATCACTTCCCCCTTTCTTTTATTCCATGGTGACATCTACTGACAACACCTTGTTCATCTCTCAAACAGCTATGGGCCTGAGGACAACACCTTGTTCATCTCTCAAACACCTATAGGCCTGAGGACCTTGTTAACCTCCCAAACACCTATAGGCCTGAAGACAACACATTGTTCATCTCCCAAACACCTAGGCCTGAGGACAACAAGGAGAAGGAACTGTACGGGTGTTCAAGTAAAACATTCTAATTAATTTAATGCAGGTTGATGTCATATGTTTCTACACACAGTATCACACACACACACACACACACACACACACACACACACACACACACAGTAGGACTCCGGATATTTGTCCAGTGTTTATTCAATGTCTGTTTACTCCAGGGCAAGTTGACAGAGAGCCTCTGTTGTTCTTGTCTGCTATTTCTCACTGTTTCCTATCCAAACCTATTGAGCCATTTCCAGTCAAGAAAAGACCCACATGACTTTCTAGTCTACAGTAAGCTGTAATAAGATCTCTCCAGTTCAGCATTAGGCACGCACGCACAAAAACACCCACATTTACACACACATGAACAACAAACTACACAGTATGCAAACATGAATTTCATTAAGACATGTTTATGGTCAGGTTCACTCAGTATACACTAAAAAAAATTACTCCATCGAATGTAACTAATTGAAATTAATACATAAAAGAAACAGTTTTGATTCATGCCCTGTTGACATAACTTGACCAACTAATTCCAATGAAATAGTTTAAATGTAGCTTATGGTGAAATCTACGTGATAACATTAATGCGTAATACAGCTTGAGACATGTATTGTGAGTAGGCATGTAGAAACAATATTGCTAAAGCATTGCTAAAGTTTAAATGGCACACCCTTAGGTTCTTACCTCCCTATTAGGATATTCCGCAGAAATCAGACACTGAATATCTCCTAAGTCATATATTTAAACCACTGATAGCTTGTGCATTCTCAACCTACGTACTCATTGTGGGAACAAAGCATGGCTCATTTCAAAGCATGACATAAGATACAACACAGCTCCAAAATTCTACTGGTGTCTAACTAACATTAACAAACATATGTGAAAAAAGCTGAGAGCTGCTTGATTATCTCAATGTTTTTGCAAAGGCTTATGGGAGCACAAGGACATGGTGGCACTAAGGGAACCCTATGTGATCATTTGCCTCCCTGATGCAGGAGTTACCAAGCAGCTTCACTATCCTCTTACATGATTCTGTTGGATAAATTCATTGCTGAGGGAAAATATGTTAGGTCAACGTAATAACATTGTGTGTTAGAGAGAAACATGACTAGTTTGTGTAATTCCCTGTTTTATGGTTTAGTAACTTTGACAACCCCTCTTTCCCTATTTCACTGTGTAGTACAGAAATAAAGGTGTTTAAATAATCTCTGGAATCATGTCATATTCTGGGATAAAGGATGGAACAACATTTGCCAGTGCTTTTAACAAAATGTTGTTTTGTTACACTTGGGCAGAGAATAAAAGTTTAAGACTCTTACAGCGGTGTATATTGTCACATTCACTCATACCATGAGCAGTATGCAAACATGTCTTGACAAAATAACAGCATGCAAAATAATAAGGATCAGCGATTCTAAAATATGTTGTTTTTGTTTACAGTGACTTTTCCAGACTGATGACCCGCATCAGCAAATACGGCGCACATAAATTCAGCCCTGTCTCAATCCCTTCAGAAAGTAAGTAGACAAGGAAACAGCTGTCAGTTGACTCACAGCTCTTCTCGTCTTGTGTTTCCACGACTGCCTGTAAAAATATTGACCTTTCCCTCCACTGTGTTTACCTAGGCAGCGTTTAAGCACTGTTTGAGCAAACATCACATGGGCTCCTCGGCACTCTAGATGGCCGTTGTGCTCAAACACTTACTAATTGTAGCTTAAATACCCTCTTATCTTTGTTTTCCTGCTGTTTGCGTTGGAGCATGCAATTGGTCATATTTCACGTACTTGGCGCCATTGTTGTAAATGTAAAAGATTAACTCTTTATCTTATTTATTTCTCCCCTGGGGTGAGGGCTCAGAAACGATAATATTCAAAACATCATAAAAAGAACTCAAAATGTTATAAATGTGTCAGTGCACTTGCAGGGAAGTTATGATGGATTTATAAAATACTATTTATAGAGCAGAGTAAGGGTGTGTGTGTGTGTGTGTGTGAGAGAGAGAGAAAGAGAGAGAGAGAAAGTATGTGCTAAACTAATAGGCATACTTGCAAGACATTCTCAGGGTTAGGGAATATCTCTTGGTAATTATAAACTAAACAGTTCCATGGTTGGCATGTAGGAAAGCAGATTCTCTGTATCTTTGCTCCACACTACAATGTCACTGCAAATGGCCAGTTGTAAACAACGAAGCCAGCCCATGCTGCATTCCAGTGCATTTCCAGTGACCAGGTTCTAGGGTAGCATTCATCAGAGCTGAGGCAGACAGTGTTTGTGCTTAGTGATGGCTTTGTCTGTATTTGCCTGACCCTCACTTTGTGCTTGACAAGCTGTGACACCATTGTAATGGAAAAGACATGATGGCCTCCCGCCTCTCCTCCGTGGCCGTTTCCAGTCCTATCTGGCCCTAATTAAACACGGCATGTTTGCTCAGCCGTCACCATGTGTTCAAAGTACACAGGCAGCCTCGCAGGCTTTTGTTGAGTTAAGTTGCGTCCTGTTTCCTCATTTTCAGCTGACATTCACCTGTTAAACTGAGCCCATGCTGAGCCTAAAAACAATAAATAATGATTCCCCCTCCCTGGTCATTACGGAAGCGCCACAGGATTTCCTACTGATATAATATATATAACGAATGATGCCTTTAAAAAAAAAAAAAGACTTGAAACATGGTTCTAAAAAAAGACAATCTCACTGGATTTGGGACGGTATTTACTAATGTAGGTAAATAATACACCAAATCCGGCTTAGTGTCAATCAAATGCGGTCAGCACTTCAGCTCATGTGGAAAAAAAATCAACATAGGTGGGCATGGGTGTGAATCTGTGAGTGACAGTAGGCATGATTATGTGTGAGTGTGGTGTTTGGGTGTGGTGAAAGGGATTTGAAGTGGAGGAAGGGAAATGTGTGTGTGTGTGTGTGTGTGTGTGTGTGTGTGTGTGTGTGTGTGTGTGTGTGTGTGTGTGTGTGTGTGTGTGTGCATTTGTGGTGGATTGTGTATGCTCAGCTGCCAGTGGCTCTTGTGGCTGGTGTTTTCTCGACCCTCATGTTTTCTTATCAACAGTAATTTAGAGTGAGCTTAGTCTTAGGGATAATATTACATAATTCATAATGTTGTGTGCAGAAATTGTGCAGCATTAGTTCTCAAAAAAAGAGTCATGCATAAATATGATATGCAAATAAATCTAATGAAATCCCCAAATACAGTTTGTAGATCATAATTAGTCTGTCAATGACTCCTAAATATGTTAAAATTTGCTAATAAAAGTGTGTCCACCATCAAGTATTTGTGTGAGTAGCTTAGTTCAGTTTGTGTTGGACCACTGACCTATCCCTCCTATTGCATCTGTTTGACTCTTGAATTTCCCCTTGGGGATCAATAAAGTATCTATCTATCTATCTATCTATCTATCTATCTATCTATCTATCTATCTATCTATCTATCTATCGCTAATTTAGAAATCAGTCAGTCAGATTTTCCTGAAGGCTACATTATTATCTTATGTTGTAAGTTTCACTTGTATAGTGGGCGGACGTGTATAACTATAGTATAGGTCGTCAAGGTTAGCTGACAGTTACGTAAAAAGACGGTATGCAACAAGTTTTGTGCTTTGGGTTGGACCACCACCCCCAAAATGTAAAAGCACATCAACACCGTTTACATTTACATTTATTAATTTAGCACACACTTTTATATTATAAGGGCCATTGCCCCCAGAGCAAATCGGGGTTAAGTGCCTTGCTAAAGGGCACAAGGGTAGACGCCAAGAATTGAACCCACAACTTTACACCACTGCCCCTACCACCATCATCTCTATGGCCAAAGACATGAGTTAGCATTTTAGGAAGACATGAGTTTATTGTGTATTGTTTAGTTGCGGATCCCCATTAGTTGATGCAGAAGCGGCAGACTAGTCTTCCTGGGGTCCAATTAAAAATTAGAATATACACATAATAAATTATCAATCACATATTGTACATTCAAATACCGAAGAGTAGCAGTGACATCCGATTACAGATAAAAACACTAAATACAATACAGTGAGTACCAAGTCAGAGTCCAGAGTTCATAATTAACATGCATAAAAATAGGATTTAATTAGTTAACACACACATTTGCAAAGGGAGTGAATTTCATAAAGACATGGAAGGCTGTTTTCTTCATTGCATTCCTTCTACAGTGTGGTAGTAAAACTCATCCTGCTATTGCAGATCTAGTACCATATGAATGAGCATCAGAGCAGAAACCAATTTCATTGAAGAGAGCTCTAGGAACATGAGTGGAAATTACATTCTTAATAAATATCAAGGACCTAATGGATAACCTATCAAGAACTTTAGGCCACTTCAGAATGCATTTGGTCAACATTTGATCTGTAAGATCTATCAAGGGCAAGTCTCGCAGCCCTGTTTTGTACAATTTGAAGTTTGTTTAAGTCAATCTTAGAGACAGAGGCCCAAATTACAGAACAATAGTCAAGATGGCGTAATACTAATGTTTGAACAACCTGTCTCCATAGAGGTCCTCCATACTGTATGTAAGTGCAGTGATCATGTTTCTTGTTGGAAGGAAGAAAACCCTCGCGGTGGCATACTTTCTGGGCTTTCTCCCATAGACCATCACTTTCCAAACACCAGTCCAGAAATTTAGGGACCATGTCGTCAAGATAAACAGGCCCACTGTATGTCTTTATATGCTCACCTAATTTACACGACTGAGTTCACTTTGGTTCTGATTCTCCATGTCTCATAATCCGAAGGGAATGCACTTGCAGAACAATTGCACTGCAGCCATCAAGTAGCGGTTTTGTTTTTACAATAGGCCTACTAGGCCTAATAGGAATCATTGAAGGTAGTCACAAAAAAACAGCCTTCTGTGCATGTGTGTACTACTCTCATCAGAATGACAGTATGAGATGATCACCAGAGAGTCCTAAAAACACAGTGATATCCACAGAAGCCATGAGATGTAACATGATAAATGACTTGCCTCAACTGTTTATTTAAACGCTAATATCAAGCTGTAGGTGGTTCTACTTAGTCTTTAAGCAAATCAACCAAACAAATGCAGGCAATTTGCCTTAAATAGGCTGTAGCTGACTTGGTTTGTTTTCTTAGATTTAGCCAAAGCATGGGTTGAGTGCTTGTGAGCTGTCAAATGTCTGGTTGTGTCCTGATTTCAGGGCTAATGGCTAACATATGTCATTTGTCTTTGTGATTTAACTGAAACACCAGTCTTTCAATTCAGATAGGCCTACACATCACACTAATGACAGCATACGACATTCTGTACTCTGGGGAAATTCATATAAATTATAAATTCAATAAAAAATCATTTTATTTTATGATTTGTAAAACAAATCCAAAGACATTATGCTCTTCAGATGTCACGTTAGTGTGAGAGGGACTTAGAATAACAGTATCAACAGTATCAGATATTAGATTGGTTTGTTTGTATCTGTGATCTTTATCTCATATCCTTGCCTAACAACAGGGTAGAAATATGCCCAAACAGAGTTCAGTGTCGGAGTTTACTTGCCCTGAGAGAAGTGGTGGTGAGCAGCAAAACAGCGTGAGAAATTCAAACACTTCCCAATTTGACAGTTCAGAAAGCCCCTGATAACACCGTCACTCCACACTGCTCACTCAGTCCATCTGCACGGTCTTACAGTAAAAGCAGGTGAATGGAATATAAATCGCTAATAATTATGTAATATTCAATCTGCTGCTGTGGCAATATTCTATTCTGTGCTAATACCCATATGCTGTGGTCTCTTTGGTCACTTTTTATAGAGAATATTAAAGAGTTATTAAATTAATCTGTGTTCACTGGTGCATATTATTACAGGGGACAGATTTGCAGAGAACGAAGCTGTTAGGCCGTAGTTAAGCGGATTTATTAAGGTTGCTGGGAATCACAAAATAAACCTGATAACCTGTTATATTTTTTTGGAAATGAAGTGAACACTTACTGTCTGTGAAAGCCGCTTATGGTTCATTTTTTTTTTTTATCATCTTTTTGTAATATTTTTTTTTATTATTTGCTTGAAATTGAACAATGTACAAGGAAATGAGGGGAGGATAGCTACAGTATGCCAAGTCAATTTCCATTTTACTCTGTATTATCTGTTAATGTTGTATCCCCTGTGACTAATGGACAGCAGGAATATAAATGAACTGCTAACGTCTCCTGTGTATACTGTGGCAAGTTTGACAGGCCCCCTCCGTTCCCAAGCAGCCACATGCACACACATACCAACCTGTAACATCTGAAGAGATTTAACCATTTTACAGAGAAGCCTTTGACAAGCTGGCAAACACACGTCAGAGAAAAGAGCTAATTGTGTGTTTGCATGTGGATGTTTGCATGTATGTGTGAATGTTTGTGCTCTGTGTGTGTATAGTTGTGCTCTGTGTGTGTGTGTGTGTGTGTGTGTGTGTGTGTTTGTGTGTATGTGTGTGTGTTTTGTGTATGTGTGTGTGTGTATGTGTATGTGTGCGTGTGTGTGTTTGTGTGTATGTGTGTATGTGTGTGTGTGTGTGTGTGTGTATACACTGAGATTGGACATCACCTAGCCAGGCCACCTTGAGTGTGCTGCAGTGTCGAGGTGTGTGTGTGTAAGCAGAGCACCCGCTGACAGCCGGGATCAGCCAGCCTTAGCGCCCACTGATCCCGCACCGGCATTTAGCCTCATTTATGAGAGTGGATGCCAACAGTGTAAACATTTAATCCAGCGTGAGATATTCAGGCCCCTCCGGGTCAACAGTTTAGCTCTCATTTTTTTTTGGTCATAAACAAAGTCTGCTTTCAATTACTAGTGTGAAATTGCTTTACAGAGCCCATGCATGATTAAATATTCATTATGTTAAACTAGGCACTTTCTTTGTATATAAATCCATATTAGATTGGGCTGGCAGCTCGCCTGCGGCCACATGAGATGGGTTCCTGGTGCCGAAACCCAAACTCCTTAGCAGCTCCCCCTCTCTGGGGTTTGTTTATTTTTGTTCTGATGTAAATGACGACTTGTTGATATTTTCCTACCTTTACCCTCCTCCCTCCACACACACACGCACGCACGCACGCACGCACACACACACACACACACACACACACACACACACACACACACACACACACGCATGCACCGTCCTCTGCCCACCTCCGCTCTCGTCCACTCACCTCGGCACACATGAATCCTTTCAGTGAGGGGAAATGTTGGAATTTGCGGTGGGCATGGGAAAAATAAACAAACGCATTGGTCAGTCCTGTGGCACCCACCCCAGCCCCCCTCCCTTCCGAAGAACCCACCAGCCACTCCGCGCCTGTGAGCGAAAGCCGAGGGAAGAGAGCCGCCATTCTCTTTTTTTTTTCCAAAATAGGGCCAGCTTCCCCAAAAATATTTACCTAATTTCTACCCCTACATGCAAAAATCTGCCCCTCCAAAGACGAGCTTTACCTCCACCACTCGCTCCACAGAAAACAAATGCCTGATTTCTGGGTGACCCGCTGAGCGTAAGCCCCTCTTTATTTGTAATAGACACAAAGAGCCGTCTTTTCTCCCCCTGGATTTTACGGAGGGCAAACACACTAAAAGCCGAGCAGGCGGGCCCCGGCCCTTAAACCAGGGCTAAGCGTTCACTTGTTGTCCTGCTGAGCGCTGTGTTGCTACTGTAATTTGCCGCCGTGTGTGTTTTTCATTAGCGGAGTGTTAGCACAGGCACACAGGCATTCCTGCCTCTGCTGCTGTAAAACCTGCCTCTTGGCACAGCGAGAGTGCAGACATCTCAGAGCTCCAAGACTCAAGAAACATGGCTAAGAGGTCGGGAAAAACACATCCATGGCTTAGCCACACAGGCCACACAACAGCATCTTTAATGAGGGGGAGCGAGAGAGAGAGAGAGAGGGCCCAGGGCTGGGGGAAGAGTGGCCGCTTCTGTGGGGCTCTGACGCAGGACGTCCGACTGAGGGGATCCAGCAGGAGCTGCAGCGGGATGGAATAGAGTGAGATTTGTGCTCCTCACACTGAGAGCTCCTGTGTTTCACTTCAGATGGTAAAACACCATAATGAACTCAGTGGAGTGTGTGTGTGAGAGAAAGTGAGTTGTACGTGTGTGTATTTGTGTGAGAGAGTGTGTGTGTGTGTGTGTGCGTACATGCACATGTGTGTGAGAGAAAGAGAGTGTGTGTGTATGTGTGTGTGTGTGAGATAGAGAGTGTATGTGTGTCTAGTTATAACTAGAGGTGTGGTATCTGAAATGAGAAATGTGCTCTCTCTGCTGGCTGCCCACTGGAGTGGAACACATGGGAATCCTTATTACAGACCCCCATAAGCCCCCCTGCCAATCCACTTACCCAGCCCAGTGGCCTGAGGCTCTTGCTGGGCACCCAGGCCACGCTGCGCCGCCCCCGCCAGCCTGTCAGCGGACTTAATCAGAGCGCACGAAGGGTCTCGGGCCGGAGAGGGGTGACCCAGTCTGCCCTGGCTTAAGGCCCCTCTATTACTAATAGATCCAGTGCAATCTGTGCACTGACCGGCACCCCTGTGCTGGTATGGTGCGCTAAGAAGTCACAGTGTGGGATGAAAGATAAAACCCACTCCCCAATCTCATGATCTGTCTTACTGAACAAGGATAGAATAAAATTGCTTTTTTTCTTTTTTAGTATCATGATGATAAAAAAAGAACTTAAGAGGTCCATTTTCAATGCTGGCAAGAAATGGAAAAAGTTTTTTTTTTTTCGAGTAGTATTGCAAAGGCAATAAAAAGTCAAAGTTGTTGGCAAAGTCAAAAAAAGTGTTGTCACAGTGCGTAAGGGCAAATAACACCAAAGTGTACTGTTTTTATTTGTTTGTGTCTGTGATGTGTGCTTGATGAAAGGATGATGAGGTGAAACTGGCTGCGGAGTGCCGTCTGTTTGTATCCCATCAGAGCCGCCCTTCAGTCGGTCTCTAATCCCTCGGCTGTCGCCAGCTAGGTCACTGTCTACCGGAAAGAGGCATCACCGCGGGACATGAGGAACAATGGCTTTTTCCATTAGAGTAATTAATCTAATCGCGCTCTGCTGAGTCGCTTATGTTAATGGTGCTTGTACAGTCAATTATCTTAATTGCTTCATTTGCAGAACCTGAAAATGTTTCAGATGCAAGGAGTGGTCCTTGAGAAATAAGGTTCCATCAATATCCCCATAATAATAATTTTTGATAAGAGTCACTAATGAGGAAGGGGAAAATTGCAAGGTTGAATGGAGGTAGAGAGGGGGGGGGGGGGTGATGCCGCAGACAAACAGTGCTGAAGTGCATGCGGCCAGCAGTTTAACGAAAGGCTGTTTGAGGAAGTAATGAAAGTAGAATCACACAACTGGGAGTAGATGGTGGGGAGACTTAGCCTGGTCCTCCCAGACTCTCGTACGTTTCATTTGTACTGACGTACTGAAGTAAAATGAAAATTGAGCGGAAGTACGTAGGAGGGCGGAGCCAGGCTAGGAGAGACTGCCGTTCGTTGCATATATGCAATCATACGTCTTTACCTCGACTTAATTCCTTAAGTTGCTTATTCAGTATGGAGTCAGTATGGAGCGTCTTGTTTGCAACTGATTCCTCTGGTCTTGCTGTGCAGCCGTAAACAGTTTGAGCATGTACACACACACACACACACACGAGGCGGGTGCTGTGATGGATTATTTTTCCCTGCCATGTGGTCTGTGGTTTGATGCACTGCCGGTGGGTGGCAGGGAGGGGGAGTGAGCGTCGAAGCAGTATCTCTGGTGACACCCGGCCCTCCGAAGTGGAAAAGCTTTGCGGTCGGCCGGGGCCGCACGCATGAGGGAGCCTTCAGTCACCTCACAGCGGGCAGGTCAAGCCGCCGAGCCAGAGAAACACGTTGTGGCGACCAACAACTCCACCAGAAATGGCGCTGAGAGAATCACTCACCAGCCTACTCCCCTGTGGCTAGCATCCACCATTTTGGCTGGAGGAGACAGGTGAAAAAAAAAAAAAAAATCTCTCTCTCTCTCTCTCTCTCTCGCTGTGTTTTTTTGCCCACCTCTGTCTTTCTAACTCTCTGTCTCTTGCTGCCATGGTTCTGTTTCAATTCAAAATTGCTGGAGAGTGACTAACACAGAGGCCCCTTGGAGAAGGTCAAGGACTCAGTGCAGTGAGCAGCCATTAAACTCACTTGTCTGAGATATCGAGTGCCCTGCTTTTTGACCGTGTAGTGTTTGATGAGCCACACTACAATATAATCACTTGCTCTCAGCGCCAGGGGCTCCAGGAAGGCTGGCTGAACATTAGAGGTGTCATAAAACTCCAGATTTTCAAAACTCCTGTCAAGAGGAGACAGATTCACTTCCATTTGGCCAAAAAGAGAGAGGCTGGAGAGAGTGAGAGACAGAGAAGAGGAGAGAGGGATGGAGAGAATAGAGTCTAATTTTAGATGGCCTGTCCCATGAAGCACTCTTTGGGGTCCGTGGAGCCCCATTTCGGCCTCCGATGGTGATGAGAGCTGAACACATTTTCGGCTGATGTCAGGTGACTTTATCAGACACTCTTACTGCTGTAAGCCTGAGGGTCCTGCAGGTGCATTTCTCTGTTTTTTTTTTCTTATTTTTTTTCTTTTTTGTAAAACATTGAGTGGTGAGCCACTGAGGCTCTGAGTCACACTCGATCAGCTTCCAGACTGATGCCCAGGAACACTCGGCCGTAGTTCTGCACCAGACAGCAGGCTGCTGGCACCCCACACACATTTAGCACAGCCACACACTCAACAAACTGCTGTCAACTGTCACCCATCCTGATTCCTGGTCCTCATTTCTGAGGTGCTCTCAACTGTCACCCATCCTGATTCCTGGTCCTCATTTTTGAGGTGCTGTCAACTGTCACCCCTGCTAACACCCTTCCTGATGCTCATTTTTGAGGTGTATTTTATCTCAAATGGGAAGTTGATAAAAAGTGTATGTAGGCTAATTATATTACTTACCTTTTCCCAAAGTTATAACATTTACAAAAAGCTAATCAGCTCACAAGAAAATTGAATTTCATGCTGCATAATTAACCTCAGAAGAAAAACTCATTTAAGTCTATTAAATAATTAAATAGCTCAGGTAAAACTAAGCTTGATTATACAAAAAAGATCAGAGTCTTGAAGGAGGAGGGACAACCAGACAGCTATTCTGCCCACTGGAACTGAAGCAGCTCTCTATGTTGGCCGTTAAATTATGGTGTGCACAATGCAATTAAACTTGTCTGAGGAATACTGGCTTTCTGCTTCGATTCACAATGTTAATTAGCCGGTCTGGATTTTTCAAATAAATTATTGCCGCGCTTTATCTGTGATTTGGCTGAACAGCTCCCATAAAGACTCGCGCTTCTCTTTTCTCTGGTCTGCACCTCCTGCAATGGCAGGGGCTGACTTGCAAAGTAATTCAGAGTAGGAGTGTCACTAATGAGACCCGCAGAGCAACAACACATATTAGCTCAGCATTTAAAATGCAAATTTAAGGACGCTTAGAATGGGCGCATTAAAACCAGAGGGAAGGACCCACGTTGCTCTTTGAATAATGTTGAATTTACATATTTGTATAAGAATATGAGGTTTAATATTTTCAGCGTTGGTATCTGCAGTGTAGATATGGTAAAAGTATCATTAAAATAGTGTCATTAAGTAGTAAGGTTAGTATATATGCATATATAACATGAAGTATGAAGCATGAATATTGCTGTCTATGCAATAGTCTGACATAAACATAACACCTTAAAAATTATCACTTAAAAACTAATTAGCACAAGATGCAATATAGCTGCCTTTGCAATGAAGTACATTCAACCTCTATGTGTATAATATGAAGAGCATTATGGCAGACGCTTCCCCAGCGCAGATCAGTATGTTCTCCCATTCCGCTCCATCATGTGACCATCCCGAGAGGCCTGTGGCTATGGATGAAGAACACTACACATGAAGACCCGTTACCACTTCCATTAGCAAACACCGCTTTGCTGGCCTCCCACCCGCTCTTCTGTTCTGCGGCGTTGCCTTGGCGATCAGCAGGCCTCCCGAGACAGCGGTGTGAAAATGCCGCCGCGCCTCCGCCGAGACCAGCAGGTTCGCGTCGGTTCAGCCACCGCCGCCGATGACCTTTGGAGCAGCCGCAAGCGGCTAGCAAGCTATCATCTATCAGGATCTTAACTTTCACTGCTTGGTCAAACACACGCAGGAGAGCATTCGCTGACATTAAAACTCAATTAGCAGGCCGCTCTCTAAATAATACATTAGGAAAGTGCATTACCGACAGCCAAATGCCTGGAGCCTCAGACTTGCGCTCTACATCTTAATATGTCAGGGCTACAACTGCCTGGGAGCTAATGTGTTGGAACAGAGACACATTGAAATGCAGATGAACACTATTAGGCGATTGCTATTCAACATAGAGCTGTCTCTACAACCACAGCATTCAGCTGCTCTATTGATGGCTCACCTCCTTACACTCTACTACCTCAAGCTTTTTCTTCCCACATGGAGATAGCCACATTTATGCCAGCCTGGGACCAAGCTCACCAGGGGCTTGACTTTCTCTCCGGACTCAAAACAACAAAAGCGCCTGCGGATCGTGTTGCCCATTGTGAGCGAAGAGAGAGGGATTGTAAGCAGGATTGCACTGCGCCAAAGCAACGACGACTTGTGTACTTTCCGTCAGTGTCTTTGATTTCCGCCTGATATGCATGAATGGAGGACTTTCAGCACAGACTGGTCGGAGCGCTTTGAAGGCAGAAAAGCCTTAAGATGGGCAAGGAATCACAGCGAAACATTGTTACATAGTTGCATGACATCCAGATCTGTTTGCAGCCAATTAGTATAGTCTTTCCCTTGGCAGCAGTTGTGCAGAACAATCAGATCTGGGAAAGCATTGTGCCATTTCTGTGAAGGTGTTTAGTGGGATTGGCACGCAGCGAGTCCTCCCTGATCCGGTCCATATCAACAAACTCAATAAACCCTAATCATACACAGGAATGCCCAAAAAGGAGCTTGGTTTCATCTCAATAGCGGCCCAAATTCAGCTGCTGTCACAGCACAGACACCATAAATAGATTAGGAGACGGATCCCTGTTCCACACAAAGGGGTGCCTGTGTTCGGTGAGAAAATGTGTTAATCTGGTTTTGTTGCTCTAAGCTTGCCATTGGCCTTTCGCAAGCCGCGCAGCGGAATGTTCAGCAATTGAACGCACATGCCCGTGAAACAAGTTATTATGTCCAGTAGGCCATTTGACTGGCCTTGCCATCCTTCTCCTCCAGATACCAGTGGGTGAGCCGCGGTCGGAAGCTTCTAGATTCTTGTGGCGGTTCACCTAATAGGTTTTTACACTTCCAAAGTTGGTCCGATAAAGCGTCCCGCAAGCTCTGCAATCACAGGCAATAAAAGATAAATACATTCGCCATGATTGTCGTTAAGCTGGTTGCTCATCAACGGCACTCGAGGCCCTCCACTGTAGTGCTGCCAGAAACAGTGAAAGCCCTGGGTTGTTTTCACTGAAAATATTGGAAGTTCATTGTTGTGGTATAATCATTACAGCCAAAGTAGGCTGGATATTTTCCTCTCTACTTGGCACGGGCTACTCTCCGTGCAGCTGTAAAAGTGTGTGGATCAGTGGGGCCCAGAGCACGCCAACCACCCAGCATTCTTTTTCTCACTGGCAATAATCTGTGTGTGATGACAATTGGTTAGGACCGATTTCCTTCCACTGGCTCCCATTAAGACCCTAGTGAGACCCTCTGAAGACTAACCCCACACCCCCCCCCCCCACCACACAGACACACACACACACACACACACACACATACACATACATACATACACACACACACACACACACCACCACTGCCACCACCACACAGACACACACACACACAGCGAAACCCTCAGAGGAGCATCCCCCCCTGACCCCCCTCTGCCCAAACATGTTGGCTTTCAGGGGCTTTACATAACAATTACCCTCATCCAAAGAGCCAATCACCGAACAACAATACTCTTCTCTGCACACTTCACCAGGAAGGAGGGAGAGAGAAGAAGGGAGTGGAAAAGATGGAGGCCCAGAATGAGATGGTTCTGTTCTGTTCTACTCGGTTCTGTGTTCCGCTCTGCAACAGCCCTGCGACTCCCTCCACCCTTGTTCTGCCGTGTCCAGACATGCATCACCAGGACGAAGATTTAGTGGCACGTCTGGACGCCGCGGAGCTGAGCTGCAGTCGAGCAACTAAACAAGCTTACAGCGCTGAGGCGGCCCTCTCCTCTGACGTGGAGAAAAACATGTAATGTGATTTAGAGGCCCTGTGGCTTTGATGCTCCTCCAGCTGCCTCCACACTAAAAGCCCAGAAACCTGGCCGCGGCCACGGCCTCCGTCGCCTCCTGCTCAGGTTCACTATTTTATTATCGCTGGCTGCACGTCTGGGAACTTCTTGGGATGTTCACATTCCCATCGCCAGCAGTCCCAGGAGTAGGAATATGGAGATCATTGAAAATGTGACTTATTTATCTCTGGTTGTCTGAGGAAGGAGAAGCATCATCATGTTTCAAGTGTTGTTTGAGTGTTGTGAGCTCACTGATCGTAAAAAATGGTGCAGTTAAGTGTGGAGATACGAGACACGTTTGGAATGGCCTAATTGAGTCATAACTCAACTACAACACTGTGTCCAAGACTGGGTGGTGATAAGATAAGCATAAGGGCTTCAAAGTGTTTTGATAGAATATTACTCATCTACGTCAAATCATAACCTACAGTAATAAACAAGTGTTGCTCAAAATAATCAGCGCTGGACACAGATTATCTATAAAGTTAACATAACAGCTGTATCACTTGAGTTGAGATTTTAGGTCAGTTCATTTGTAAAGACCAAAGTTCCACACAAAGTCAGTTTATAATGATCTCCAGTTAGATATATTAAGTAGTTCGGTAACACTTTACTTGACGGGTGAGTTCATAACACATTCATAGCAGCTGTCATAAACTGCACATAAAGGATTCATGATTGTTTCATGAGACATGACTCAACATTCATACCAAACCTTTCATGAATGTGGAAGACAGAACGACGACAACTTGTCAAAATAAAAGTCCAACAATCGCAAAGCATCATTGACGTTTTTGTTCTGAACCTCTTACCTGATCACGTCACATCTGAGTCAATGGGCTACTCCAGTGCCAAAAAGACAGAACATTGTCAAGGAAATAATTTTTGTTTCATAAAACATTATTTGTTTTATGATGTAACCTTTGCAGATATTTTCATTTGCTACTGGGAATGTTCATTGTCCAACCGTTCCAGGTTAACAAATAAGGGTCAGCTGAATGTAGGTTAGTTTAGCCTACCTCCTAAACTCAGTGATTACAAATACTTCACAACTTGTATAGTAAAGTGACATTCGATGTGGACATCATAAGATATTCATGAAATATTTAAAAAAGCTGGAGAGAAAAAACGGCAATGCTGCTTTGCGATTGTTGGACTTTTATTTTGACAAGTTGTCGTCGTTCTGACTTCCACATTCATGAAAGGTTTGTTATGAATGTTGAGTCATGTCTCATGAAACAGTCATGAATGCTTTATGTGCAGTTTATGACAGCTGTTATGAATGTGTTATGAACTCACCCGTCAAGTAAAGTGTTACCAGTAGTTCCTTAATTAAGGAGGCTCAAACTTCACAAGTTTAATACTATATATGTGTATATATATGTGTATGTGTGTGTGTCCTAAAATATTTTCTTAACTGCAGTCAGAATAAAACGTTTTTGACATAGTACATGTTCTGAAAAGTTAGGCCTTCCTGACCTTTTTCCAGGTTGCTTGCTTTGCACGCCCTGTATGCAAAGCACTATCCGAGTTTTAATGTAATGGACAATACAGTGTCATTATCAGTGAACCACCAACCATTAAGTCGTAACAGTGGGTCCTGCAGGTGCTTATGACCTGAATGACTGATTGTGAATGTGGAGTCAGATGTAATTAGATCAAAAGAGAGGCTCTGAAGGTCAACCCCAGTCCAATGTTCCACAGGATAGTGTGCTGAATGTAATGGATGGAAATTAGAATAGGTAGAATCTCTCTGTCTCTCTCTCCCTCCCTCTCTGTCTCTCTCTGCATTGCCTTGGATATTAATGATGGTCATTCTCTCTGTTTGCGGCTTGTGGCTCTCTCTCTCTCTCTTTCTCTCACACACACATACACACACACACACACACACACACACACACACTGACAATGCATTAAAGTTGTTTACCAGGCCCAGGGAAGGTAGAGTAACTTCAAGAGCTCTTTTCATGCAGGAGGCTCTTTGGAGCCCCTAGCCTTGACTCTTCAGATAGAAGCAGTTTTGTCTCCTTTTCGCTGAATACCTCTGAAAGCAGCTATTAGCGTCCAGTGTCTACCCCAAATCGTGTACAAAAAACTCCAGGTCACACCGCTAATGAGAGATTTGCAGTGTGTTGTGTTCATAGCCGCTGCCGCTTAAGAAAGACATCTTGGTTTTGCCACAGGCTCGACATATTGGAGATCGATAATAAAATGAAAAAAAATGAAGAAATTCTCCCTCTCGTAATCATCAGAACGGAATGACTCACATGAACCCCGGCCCCTTGCTCTCCCTCCTCCTCCTCCTCCTCTCCTCCTCCTCCTCCTCCTCTCCCTCCTCTCCTCCTCCTCCTCCTCCTCCTCCTCTCCCTCCTCCTCCTCCTCCTCCTCCTCCTCCTCCTCCTCCTCTCCTCCTCCTCCTCCTCCTCCTCCTCCTCCTCTCCCTCCTCTCCTCTCCCTCCTCCTCCTCCTCCTCCTCCTCCTCCTCCTCCTCTTCCTCTCTCTGGCCAGGCATAAAAGCAGGGCCGCTCCTCCAGCACCCTCCCTGCACTTGCACCACATTACACCATGGCAGGAGACTCTTGGAATGTGTGTGTGTATGTGTGTGTTGTGGTGGTGGTGTGTGTGTGTGTGTGTGTGTGTGTGTGTGTGTGTGTGTGTGTGTGTGGTGGTGGTAGTGGTGGTGTGTGTGTGTGGTGGTGGCAGTGGTGGTGTGTGTGTGTGTGTGTGTGTGTGTGTGGTGGTGGTGGTGGTGGTGGTGGCAGCGATGTGTGTGTATATGTGTGTCTGTGTGTGTGGTGGTGGTGGTAGTGGTGGTGTGTGTGTGTGGTGGTGGCAGCGATGTGTGTGTATATGTGTGTCTGTGTGTGTGTGGTGGTGGTGTGTGTGTGTTTGTGTGTATGTGGGGGGAGTGTGTGTGTGTGTGTGTGTGTGTGTGGGGGTCGATCTGGGCAGAGGGCACAGTGTGTTTGATCAGAGGCAGAGCCAGCTGCCAGGGCCCTAGGGACCCGGCCGCTCTCCGGCAGCACTTACTTCTCCACCCGGCCTGTGCCCTGCTAATCCCCCTCAGAACATCCGCCACCACCACTCGCTCCCACACAACTCGGCGGGATCAATACCCACATCAAAGGTGATGTGGAGGTAGCCACATTCTTTGAAGCTGTTTGCGCAGAATTGGGTTTGCTGAACTAACAGACGCTGGGAACCTTCTCCAATAACCTTGTTTGCCCAGTATTACCCGTGTTTGCTGAAACTCCTAGCACAGACTAATAGAGAACAGACTTTTCATTCCCTGAATCTTTTTTTCCCCCCTTTTTTTTGGAGGTTGAATCTGTGGACCAATCAATGGAGCCGATGACTTTACTGATCTGATATGTTCCGCGCGCCCTGCCAAAACTAATATTTACCTAACATTTTATTGACTTGGGCTTGTTGGAAACTGTAAAAGAGTCAGGCATAATTTCTCAATAAAGGCACAATGAGGACTGCCTGAAACATCCAGCCAAGTCAAAGCAAATGGGATCGTTACAGAAGAAGATGGAATTAGACAAACAATATAATCATGGCTCTTGGCAGGCATTTACAATGTGTCATTCACAGAGACCTTCACAGCCGCCTGTACTTGAAGAGGGATTGGTCTGTACATTTGCAAGCTGAACTTGTATGAAGGCTTTGGCCAGCGTTTATGAAGGGTGGTCGTGGCTATGACGCCAAGACATTCATGTTATTACACTAAGGTGTGCAGTATTATGTAAAACTAAAACCACATCCACCATTTTTTCCCATGATGTTCTTACACAAAAGGGGAAGTAAGCAGCCACTATACAAGGGTCAAACGTTTAGCCCTAAAATCCATAATCAGTCCTTGTGTGTGTGTGTGTTGCAAGAGTAGTGGCCGGCTGATAATTACTCAACTCTGAAAAGTGTGTGTGAAAGCAACAGGAGGGGAAAGATAAGAGGCGGCCTGTGGCCTCCAACACGGCCGTTGAGAAAACAGGGTAATTAAAAGCAACACCCCTCATTCAGAACAGCAACAGCAAATTACTGTAGAACAATTAAAGCTGGAGATTGTGGTTTGTCCAGGAGATGGCAGCACCTCCCACAGGAGACAAGCAATCTCTCTCTCTCTCACACACACACTCTCTCTCTCTCTTACTGTCTCTCTCTTTGTCTAGCTGTCTCTCTTTCCCTCCATCTACAATCCCTCTTTCTTCTGTCACCTTGTCATAAATACTGAAAACACTGATAGCTTTATTAACAGAATGTTACTGTTTTAGGAAGTGCATACAGCCCTCACTATTGCTCAGTAGTAGGTGATAAGAAGCTGATTAAATTGTTTGTACAATTTTATGGCCTCCCTAACACAGACGTCGCTGCACTGTGACTTCCACCTGCTGGTTAAACAACAATGAGAGTCTTTATCAGCGAGATGGAAAAGCAAACTCAGACCAACGATTTGCTGGGGCAAGGTCATGGCTCCACTATCAAGACATTTTAGGCGAATTCAGGCAACAATTCATGGAAAAAATTACATTTGATCTTAAGTTCAATGAGGGCAACTGCAGAGATTATGTTACTATTGGGGAAATCGGCGAGCTACTCCTCAAGAACTGGTTCACTTCTGTGCTAATCTCTGATTGCTAACTCACATGAGAAACAGCATGCTGCTGAAACAGCTAGCCACCTGCTCTTTGTGACATTGAGTGAGAAGATGCCATCATCACTTCCCTCTCTGCTTTCCCATTAAGCACATAACCTGGAGGGGTCTTTCCCCGGCCTGAGCTGTTATTTCACTGTTGGTCTAATGCTAGTCAAACATTACTTTGAATGGCCAAACTCAATAGTGGTAGTGTTGGGCTGCAAAGTCAATATTAGCAGAGCACACATCGAGTAGGAGGGGTTGCTATGTGTGTAGCCATGTGCTAAGTGTACGCTTCTTGTGAACCCTGGCCGTGCGAAGAAGCAACAACAATAAAAGTCACGGTTAAAAAAAAAGGGGAAAAAAGTTGAAGGAATTCTGCTAACTTCTGCCTGGGGCGCTTCCTTGTTTGACAAAGAAAGACATTCTTTTTTTTTTCATGTGAAGGTTATTGTTTGTTCTTGTAAATTCTTACCATTATCCTGTGTTGCGTCAACAATGCCAAACCCTTGTTTGGGCAAATCCCTCTGGTCTACAATTTGTGGTGCTAAGAATTAATGTGCTAAGAAGGGTCAGCCTATTATACAAATACTTTCCTGTATTCCATGTCCGTGGAAGCAAGGAGTTGTAAATTTGCTAACTAACAGGAAGCTGTGTGCTGTTCCTGAGGACTGTGTTTTAGGAAGGGTTCACTGCCCTTGAGATCAATGGTGGCCTCAAGGACACACTTTGTTGTTGTTCTGATAGTCTAGATCAATGGCCTCTGACTATCTGTCATTACAAAGGTGAACTCTGGCTTCTAGGGAGGCATTTGTGTTTACCTGTCACTCTGTGTGTGTGTGTGTGTGTGTGTGTGTGTGTGTGTGTGTGTCAGTTGGAAGGGGGGTTGTTAGAGTGTGTGTGTGTGGGTTGGAAGGGGGTGTGGGACGGGGGTTGTTAGAGTGTGTGTGTGTGTGTGTGGTTGCAGGGGGGTGTTAGAGAATGTGTGTGTGTGTGTGTGTGTGTGTGTGTGTGTGTGTGTGTGTGTGTTGGGGATGGTGTCTGTCTGTGTGGGCAAGCTAAATAAAAGACCCTGGGACAAACAAGGTGTCTGGGCTTAGCAGTTGTAGATCTTCCCTTGTGTGGCTGACTGGGACCCACACAAAAGCAAGCAGCTGGGAAATGTTTATGGAGAGTTTAATCTCACCAGTCAAAACAAAGAAAAAGACAAACAGACTATTTAACCCTTGGACTGACAGCCTTTTGTCAGCGTGTTTGCTCTGGGCTCAGTCGATGATCTAACGTGAGCGCGAGGCTGGAAGCAAACAATTGGGGCTAATATTGAAAGTCTGTGCGTATGTGTGTGTGTGTGTGTGTGTGTGGTGGTTTGTATCTGTGCGTGTACATAATGTGCACCAGGCTCCACAGTTTCTGCTCTCTCAGCCACACTCACACACACAGTGCATGGGGGCCATATTCAGAATCATCATTAGAATGGAAATGTGAAGGGGGGCACAGTTATAACGGTGGTTATTTACATTTTTCTAATACTTTCTAAACAAACTGAATTTATGAATGTATCTATATTCAGTGTTATTGTTGAATTGATTTTATACTAGGCAAAGAGAGAAAACAAGTAAAGCGCTTTTGTGGTGTTCTCCCACACAAATCGTCACATCGTGCCAATATCTACAGGGTAAAACAATTAATAAAGTAGGCCAGAGTTACTCTCAAACTCTCACCACTGCCAAAGGAAACACAGAAATGAATGTATCCCTCAGACCCAGTGTTAATTGGCTGTCTTTCTGAATTATGATTCATCCTGCGAGTTGAGCAACCGTGTTTGGGCCCGACAGCCAAGAGTTGGGTTCCAGGTTTGTGGCCCCAAGCCACACTACACTCTGCCCCGAAATTGAACATCTCCATGTTTCCCAGCATGCCTTGCACTGCCAGCCCCAGAATCTGTGTGATCTCACAGCACCATCCTTCTCTCTCTCTCTCTCTCTCTCTCTCTCTCTCTCTCTCTCTCTCTCTCTCTCCATCCTCAGGCGGCTTCCAGAACACATCTTCCCACTGCAGCTTGTCTCCACCCCCAGGCCTACCTCATCAGGGCCAGACACGGCATATCCACGAGTCGCAGCCCAAACTACTGCCAGGTTTCCTCCCATGCCTGTACTAACAGGCTGCCAACCATCTACCCTTTCTGATTGCACATCATTTATATCTGTTTGAAGGGATTCCATTACGGTGTTAAAGCCTGGGGCTTGTTTAAGGCCCATTGCATCTGAGCGTATGGCAGAGTGGGGGAGCGATGGGTGGAGGGGTTGGGGGGGGTACAATGCGGTGCCAGGCGCTGAGGCGGTGCCCAGGGCTGGCAGGCAGGCTGCGCTGCGCTGAGCTGGCCCACAGGACCACGTTGGAGCTGCGAGATAATTGAAGAGTGGATCCATGGAGCGCTCCGCACCCAAACCAGCGCCAGGACTCAGCCTTCAATCTCCACAACCGGGTTTGACAGCAGCTATTTCACTCAGAGATGACAAGTGCTGGACACTGCTTACAGTGTGCTTAACACACACACACACACACACACACACACACATATGTGTCTGGAGATACACACACACACACACACACACACACACACACACACACACACACACACATATGTGTCTGGAGATACACACACACACACACACACACACACACACATGTTTAGAGATACACACACACACACTACACAGTACAGACCAACTCTAAACGATTCCCACTCCCTTGTCCCTCCAGCGGTCCCCATGAGCCTCTGCGGTTTTCTAATCTCACCCCCCACCTGCCACTTCAGACGCCTGACATGTTCTCCTGAGCGGAGCAGAGCGTGAAGGCCCAGCACGGTGTTTCAGGAGGTGTGTGTGTGTGTGTGTGTGTGTGTGTGTGTGTTATGTGAGTGAGTGTGTGTGTTTGAATGTGTGTGTGTGTTGTGTGCATGGGGGTGTAGAAGGAGGACGAGAGGCTCCTCTTCCACTGGTCCTTCGAGCAGGAGTGTATCCTCCCACCATGAAACCTGCTCAGTGGCTCACTGGCAGGGGAAGAGGAATGAAGAGGGAAGACCTGGAGGGGCGGCTGGAAAAGAGCATGAAACAATATCACAAATGTATTTCAGCGAGTGCAACAACAGAGAGATCAAACATGGCATGCCGAGAGTTCCAGTGTGTTCTCAACAGCTGAAGTGTATGTGTGTGCGTGAGTGTGTGTGTGTGCGTGAGTGTGTGTGTGTGTGTGTGTGTGTGTGTGTGTGTGTGTGTGTGTGTGTGTGTGTGTGTGTGTGTGAATGTATGTGTGCTCGTGAGATCAAACACGGCACGCCGAGAGTTCCAGTGTGTTCTCGTCCACTCGAGAAGAAAGTGTTCTCGTCCTCTCCTGCACCCACAGCTGGTTCATTTCCTGTATGCGGATCGCTCACAATATCAGAAGGTCCAAATTTCCACAGTGATCGTAACGGCCAAGCGAGGTCTAAATATGTTCAGGAATGCACAAATGACCCTGGTGCTTGAAATGGCTAACCATGCATGAGGGGGAGTAGGCAGCACGTGAATGGTAAACTGTGGGTGAGTGTGTGTGTGTGTGTGTGTGTGTGTGTGTGTGTGTGTTGTGAGGTGATGAGAGGACTAGACATTAATTTTAATGAGAGCAGTGCAGATGCCTCATAAGCAGAGGACTGAGCACTTCACTTTGACTGAGTCAGCCTATTGCCAGTCACAATTGACAGTCAGTGAGTTTAAATAATTACTGGCTAGAAATGTAAAGGCTCACTCAGAGTGTGTGTGTGTGTGTGTGTGTGTGTGTGTGTGTGTAAGTTCTCTAGCATGTTATCTGGTGTACCCTTGGAGACACTCCTGGGCCTCAGGACAAACACCTGAAACATCAAACCATGATACTTATGTGATTAGTTCTGAACGACACATGATGAGGTGTCTCGTTGCAACACATGATCAGACGTGTTCGTACACTGTTACATCAATTATCCCATAGAAACCCACCAGTGATGTCACACAAACGCAATGTATCATACATAAATAGTTCTAACCAATGAAAAGCTTGTCTGTGATTTGTCATAACTACAGTAAAATTAAGAGACCACTGCACATTTCTCTGATGTAATCCTACTGTTGCTGAGTGACATTCGAATGAGTTGACAATCATATTCAAAATTAAGAGACCACAGCAAATTTGAATATGACCGTCAACTCATTCGAATGTCACTCAGCAACTGTAGGATGACATCAGAAGAATGTGCAGTGGTCTCACTGCAAAAAATGAAATCTAACCAAGTGTTATTAATCTTATAATAAGATCAAAAAATCTATTTGGTATTGTTTTTAGTATGAAAAGACTTACCTAGTGCTCTCTCGAAAGATCATTTTGACCTAATTTAAGAAGACTTTGACTTATTTTAAGGAGTATTATCAAGACAAATTTACTTAACGCACTGGCAGAAAAATTGGCTTGTTTTCAGGATGAGATGTCTTAATATAAGTCAAACTTTTCTTAAATTAAGTCACGAAATGATGACTTAATGATGATTTCACGAAAAAGCGCTAGGTAAGTCTCTTTATACTGAAAACAAAACAAACTAGTTATTTTTATCTTGATATAAGACTAATAATCTTGGTTAGATGTTATTAGATAAGCAGTTTTTTGCAGTGCTCTTATTATATATATATAATAAGACATCATATGTATGATGTCTGTGAGCCTCCATGCTTGTATCAAACATTTGACTTGTATTTCAATCAATGCATGACAATCTTATGCTGATTGCTGATGTAATATTTTTACCACTGATACACACTAGAAAAGTGACCTTGTAAATAAATGTTTCAGCTCCTTCTTCAGATCAGCTTCAGTACTTCAACTGAGGTAAAGGGGTTCTTCCAAATGCATGTAATAGTATGCTGTTCTATAATGGCAGAAAACGGCTAATCGAAACATTTCAATTAGAGAAACCGGAGTAAGTACAACACTTATTCCAGGTTAACCTCAGTTTAGATTACCGATTACCTCCACCTTTTTCACAAGAATACTAAACCACCTGCAACAAGAGGTGTGTTTCATCAGCCTGGGCGTGCAGCACCATGACAAAACTCTCTCTCACACACACACACAGACGCACACACACACACACACACATACACACACACACAATATGCTCACCAGTGTTTTCTTTGGACAAGCCTTTGCGTTTAAGCCACAGTATAGCCACCTCTGTGTCCTGTTTCTCTGGATCGAAAGCAGCCAACATCCAGAAAGCGTTATTAAGGCTCGTTTGGACATCGTTTTTAGGCATCTTTATAGGGACACAGTGACATATGTTGATCTTCAGTCATCCATTTAATATCGCTCTGCACCTCTCAGTGACCTACGACCTCTTCTCTGACCCAGCAGCCTAGTTCCCTGTCTGTCTTTAATGGTGCCTAACCCTCTCTTATGGCAACAAAAGCAAGGTGTGGGAGAGGGTTTATAAAATTGGCAAAATTGATATATTCCACAATGGAGCATCAGGGAATAGATGTAATTTGTGGGAAATTGAAGCTCTAACCATGAAATTGCTCCTCATTAATCATGCAAGGCTTTCAGGAGGAAGTCCGCAAATTAATTCTCATTGCTTCCTAATGGCTTTCAGTCCTGCGACTCTCTTGCCAAAACTAACCTTTTCCATGGATGTTTCTGTGTTCTTTTAATACCATTCTGTGCACGTTTTGCTTGACAAATCCGTTTAAACGACTGCTTCAGCGCAAGCCACGCTTTTGTCAAAGTGACCTCACCAGGTCATTCTCTGCACACGTTTCCATACAGCAATTTGCCTGATTTTTTAAAAACAACGCTGATGTATTTTCTGACCTCATTTCTACATCTGCTCATGATACTTATACTGATGGCTTCTAAACTCTTTAAGACATTAGGGACTGCGTCCATGCAGGGCTTTTAACTCCAAAGCTCTTTTGGACAAGAGAAGCTTTCTCCAGGTCTGATGTCACATGGCAAGGCTGCCTTGGCCCTGCGTCTCCATTCCATTGGCTCTGGGTGGATCAAGCACCTATTAAAGTCCACGGCACAGATTTCCTAAGACATCACCATCCAAAGTCACCTCATAAAATCAAACAGTAATAAGAGTAAGTGAAATCTATACTGCACATAGAATAACGACACAGGAAAACAGGTACTACAGTTACCTGGGTGAAATGTAACATTTCCATGGCAGTGCATTGTTTGGGATGGATGACACAATGACCACTATTGTCATGCCACTGTTTGTTGTATACATATTTTACGCCTGAGATGGTGCATGCAAAAGGCCGTCTGATGGTTGTGTGATTGGTTATCATTGTGTGTAAACATGTGACTTTTTGGCTGTGTCATAGTGAGTGTCTGGATATGTGTCCTACTGTGTGCATTCCTTTCAACCACAAAAGGAAATGAGACAAAAAAAAAAAACAATCCACAGCAGTCTACCTCAGTGCAATAAACAAGTGATGCATATACTGTGTCGATTTTAGGGTCGCAAATGCAGCGGCTCACTGCAGAAACCAAGAGATCTTATCTATTAACATTAAGGAGGGTAAAGGAGAGAGAGAGAGAGAGAGAGAGAGAGAGAGAGAGAGAGGACAGAGTGAGTGAGTGAAAAAACTGAATGACACAGGGACCATCAATTATGTAGAGCTGGCAAGCAATGAAAGTGGTTGGCTGGGTCCCCTGACAAGCAGAGGATAAAAGAGTGATGATGATTAGTTAAATCATAGTGTTGCTCAGACCATGCATAAGTGATGAGGCCAGGACTGCTGAGACCCGGCGAGGAGAGGGACAGAGGTGGGGGGACGAGGAGGTTTTGTGGGGGGGGGGGTTGGATCTCTCCAGCCTGTCCATCATTTCCCCTCTGCAGCCCTTGGAAATGATGGCGGCGGTGCATTCTCCACCTATCTGGAGCATCAAGTGATGCTACAATGAATATATATTGACCTTATTATCGCAGCTGCCTGCTGTTGCCACGGGCAGCCAGGCATACTTTGTTCAAATTAAAGCCGTCAGCGTGTAATTTATGTCTCAGCGCAAAACAGGAACACACCGAAAAGAGAGAGGGAGAGAAAAAAACACAGGGAGTGCAGAAGGGAGTGGTGTGGTTTGGGAGGCAGGTAGGCCGCCTGATTAAATGTTGAGATTTCATTCCACACTAATGATGTGGCGGTGGGGCTGTGGCTGTATGATCCGCCCGTCCTGTTCTGTCATGTTGACACAGCGAAAACCACAAGTTACACAAGCCAGGGCCCCAGACCCCTTTTCTGGCTACAACCCTGGGGCTTCTTTACCCTCTACTGTACGTGTGTGTGCATGAGTGTGTGCATGTGTGTGTGTCTGTGTGTGTGCCTAGGTGTGTATGTGTGCGTGCGTGTGTGTGTATTTATGTGTGTGTGTTTATGTGCATGAGTGTGTGTTTGTCTGCATGAGCGTGTGTGTGTGTGTGTGTTTATGTGTGTGAGTTTGGGTATGTGTGTCTGTGTGTGTGTGTCACTCTCTGGGGCTCATCTGACGCTAGGGAGTGACAGTGGCTCACACAGTCCGGAGTTGAAACCGGATCGCGTGTTTGCACTCGCCACACAGGGTATCAGAAAACACCCACCTGTGCTCCCCCTTCACACGCAGCACAGAGTTGGAGATGTGTCCTGTTTTCCCCTCATTGGGTCCTAGAGGCTGCACTGGGCCACTACAGGTGCTCATGAATTCAACATTTGCTCATTTGCGGGTGATAGAGAGAAGTTTTAGGGATCAATAAAGTATATCTATCTATCTATCTACATCCTGGGCAGCCACAAATTCCAATGTTCCGCGACAGCACTCCGACTCCACTGCACCCACCCTAACCCCACAGAAGCGCACTTGACATCATTAGCCTATTTCAGTATAGCTAAGGAAAATTACTTTTCTGATCGTCAAAACCACACCAGAGATGTTTGGCTTTAAATATAGGCTAATAATCAGGCTGCAATGATCTCGCAAATAATTCCTGAATAGCCTAAAGTGTGTCGTCTCCACAGCAAGAATGTGTCCTAATAATTTCTATCTGCGAAA
Source organism: Alosa alosa (assembly GCF_017589495.1). NCBI lineage: Eukaryota > Metazoa > Chordata > Actinopteri > Clupeiformes > Clupeidae > Alosa > Alosa alosa. The sequence goes on from NC_063202.1 coordinate 14,699,909, forward strand.
TAATTTCACTAGCTATAATTTATTAATTTTGCAAAACTGTACAACACAATTAAAGTTTCTTTCAGCTTATCCATGCTTTTTTGAACGTGCAAATCGCATAGAATATGTAGGCCTATATCAATCGTAGGCCTACACACTTGATCGCTATCACCAGAGCCCGTTTACAGATTAGACATTCTCTGGCAATCACATAGCTGAAACCACGCTACGGTTCTTACAGTAACTGACTCACGTTCACATTGATCTCTATAACTGTTAATTTTTTGTAGCCTATATTCCAACCAATCCATAACCCTTTTTTGCTATTTGACTCATCATTTCACATACACAAATATAAATAATGACAGACAGTGAATTAGTAATTATTTTAAAATATAGGCTATATAACAATTTTTAAAAATCTATCTCCTGCCAGCAGGGGGTGCTGCAGCACCCTCAGCACCCCCCTTCCCGCGCCCTTGACCATGGAACAACTGGTCTCCTATAAGGTGGGGAAAATTACGTTTGCATACGTTTGATGTCAGTTTTATGTGTGAGCTGAGAACTTTTGGCATTCAGAGCTAACGGGCCTTGGTCTTTCAGCAGCAGCAAAGCGATCTGTCATATATTTTAGGGTTAATGTAATAAGCCTACAATGTCGTCATTACTTGACTTGGTTCATTTTGTAATACTAGGGTTGTAAAAAATGTTACTTTAACAAAGGTAATACATTCTAACAGTGAAGAATGGGCTTCCAGAGGGCAAGAGGACAGGAACGATAAGAACGCAAACACCTGGAGGTTCACAGAAATGTCATTGTCAACATTGTTCTGCTCCACTTCTCACTTTTCAGCCAAGCCTGAACACACTCTCTGTTCCCTTTTTCTCCGCATCTCTGGCTTCAGACGGGCAACCATGCATCTGTGTGTCACCGGCCAAACACGCCCAGGTGTGTGTGACGTTTTGACCTCACTGCTGTTGTTCTAAATGTTTAAAATTCTGGACCATTAAGCCCCACCAGCACTAGAAGGCAAGCAACCGTGACCGCGATCAGGCTATTTGAGTGCTCAGTTTTGAGTTCTCTGTAAAAAACTGGGTGGAGATGAATGCAAGCTCTGATTGCGGTGAATAGTGGAACACTCCTGCGTCACGGTGCACCTGAGGAGAGGAGCTGTATAGTCACACGCTGACACACCCCGACTCACCTGACCCTGCTCGGGTCAGCGCCACTGAAGAGCGCCCTCCTCTGAAGCAAGGCGTGGCGCCCTCACCACACCGCTATGCTCCACCAACTGCCTCACCAACACACAGATAAACACCACCATGTCCTACACAGCTACCACCATCACAGCCCCCATTGTTGACACTCATCAGCTCAGGATCTGACTAAGACTCCTCCATGTGGTTTGCCCGGGCCACGGCTGTGGTTCTTAGGAGTGCATGAGATTAACATCTGCGCTTCGGCTCCCGTCCCGTCTCGCCTTGTTCTCGTCATCCCTGTTTTCATCGTCTTGTTTTGTGTTATTACACGAGAGGTTTGTTTTGCACTGGATGTGTGCGGTTGCCAAAACAGTAGCCGATTATCTGATGGCTGATTAGCAGACACCGACTAGGTGGGCAAAAGGGCTTACAGTATGTGTGTGTGTGTGTGTGTGTTTGTGTTGTTATGAGTATGAGTATGTTTATAACTGTGAGGGAATCTGTGTGTGTGTGTGTGTGTGCTGTTGGTCTAGTGAGGATGTCAAGACAGCCTGTTTGCCAGAGCAGTGGTGGAGGTAAACAGCAGTGCTAGAAGACTAAACAGCAGCGCTAGAAGACTGCAGGAATGTCTGAGGCTTTCCCCACTCCCCATTTTATTTCCAGCGCCAGCCATCCGTAAAGGCCAGGTGCTCCTGGGGGCTACCCACATGAACACGGTCCCCACATGCCTGTGCACTGCATGTGTAAATGTCTTTGTTTTGTCCTCTTTTTTTCGTCTGACATTTTCACCGTCCTTAAGTGTTGCTGAGATAACATACCTGTATTGATGTTACGGAAGAGCCTGCTGATGTGGGTTTGTGTGTTTTTTTCCCTTCCCAACCTCTGCACAGTTTCAAGAGGAAGGGGGAATAAAAGAAATCCCAAGAATTCAATACACTACAAAGCCACACTGTTAACTGCGCATAACTTTAAAAAATAAAACCCTTGATTAAGCCCTCATGCAGGCCTTATCAGGAAGTTATTTAATTTAATCTGAGGGAGTCGTCTTTTCACCTCCTTCCTCCATAGTTCTCTGGAAGTCAAGATTGACTGGAGATTTCATCATCATGCGTGAGTGTCTGCATTGCTGTTCAGCAGGACACAGTGTGCAAAGACTGTAGCCGTGTGTGGGAGTGTCTCTGAACAGGTCAATCTCAGTTCAACCCACAGTTACCCCAACCCAAACGGCTATACATCACAGCAACATCTCATTAGGTACAGAAACAATTGACTCCAGGTTACACCCACCCATCCCACATCCACATGCATGCGTCTCACAGGCACAAGCCTCTTGCATGTGTGAGAGATTAACACTGCAGCTCTGGCTTAGCTGCTGGCTACACTGCAGGGTGTGTTAGGTGGACAGGCTGTGTGAGAGACTAGCGTAGCCCTGGCTAACCTGGTAGGCAGGCTGTAAGAGAGACTAGCATAGCAGCCTTAGCTAACCTGGTTGGCAGGCTGTGTGAGAGACTAGTGTAGCAGGTGTGGCTAACCTGCAGTGTTTATTAGGTAGGCACTAGGCAGGCTTTGTGAGGGGCTAGCGTAGCATCCCCAGCTAACCTGGTGGACAGGCATAATAAGCACTACCGTAGCATCCCTAGCAAACCTGGTGGACAGGCTTTGTTAGGGACTACTGTAGCATCCCTAGGTAACCTGGTGGACAGGATTTGTGAGGGACTAGCATAGCATCCCTAGCTAATCTGGTCATCAGGCTTTATGAGGGACTAGCGTAAAAGCCCTGGCTAAATTGGTGGACAAGCTTTGTGAGTGACTAGCATAGCATCCCTAGCTAACCTGGTGGACAGGCTTTGTGAGGGACTAACGTAGCATCGCTAGCTAACCTGGTTGACAGGCTTTGTGAGGGACTAGCATAGCAGCGGCTAAGCTGCGGGGCGTGTTAGGTGGTCAGGCCATGGTGGTGCGGCAGCAGCTGCAGAGTTGCAGACGTGCGGTGTGAGGGTGAGGGACAAAAAGCAGAGGAGACGGGCTCTTTCCACCAGCGCCATTGGAGCTGCTGATGTGGATCTGAAATGAAAGGTGTTTGTTGTACGGCGGCAGGTGCAGCCCCCACCCTCCACCCCCACCCCCGTTCCGAGGCCCAGGGGGGCCCCGCCTCAGGGGCATCACTGGGGCCATGCTGCCCTCTCCAGATCAGCCGGAGGTGAGTGATTTATTAGGCAGCTGTGGACCCATGTCCTCTTGGAAATATCACCCCCTCCCAAATACCCCCTACTCTACTCTTACAGAGCATACACAAGCACAAACATTCACACACACACACACACACACACACACACACATTCACGCCTGTTGCTTTTTCGGTCACGGTCACAATTAGGATGGTCTTTCCAACATTTCTATTAGTAGATCCTTACTCAATGCCACTTTGTTTTTTATGTGAGGATTTAAACACCACGCATGCCTGGGAATGGTCATATGACTTCATTAAACCAGGTTACACAACAGAAGCAGAGGTAGAGGAAGAAATGGACATTCAGAAGGGGTCATCACCTCTACACGTAACCCATCTAAAAGCGAAGCTTCCTTCATGTAGGTTTATGGAGGCATCGTGTGCTTTCACACCTCCCTCTGGTGAATGATATGGTGATATCCTTAAGCACACACACTCACACACACACACACACACACACACACTCACTCATGCACAGTGGCTGACCCGTGTCACTACACATTCTTTCTCTCCTCTGCCTCTCTCACAGCGGTCCTGCAGCATTTGGGCGGACCGTGTTCTTATAACTTATTTTCCCCAGCCCCGGGGCTTGTGCTCAGAAAAGTTTTCGGGCAGTTAGTGGCTGTCATTAATAACCAGGCCGGGCTGCCTGACAGTTGCTGATTGGAATGAGGAGTCTCTGTAAAGGAGACAGCTACAAATTTTACTGACAGCCGGGCGTCCATTACTTAGAGGCAGCTGCCAAAACAGCAGTAATCAGAGCTGCGGAGACAGGAGCACACACTCTCTCTTTTCACACATATGCACACATACACACACACACACACACACACACACACACACAGCTCAGGCATGCATATATGCGCACATGTTCATATACTCCCATATCAAGCCAAAAATTCTGAGCTATCCTGAACTAACAACTTGTTTTCCATCTATACATAATCACTGATGTCACATCCCTTAATGTACTACACCAATGTGTGTATATTGCACAAAGGTCGTGCTTACAAAAGGATTGTTGAAACAGGAAAATACACTATTCCGAACATCCATTTTTATTGTCGAATGGGCTGTTTGCCAGTAAGCAGATGTATTCATAGTGAGCAATGTCAGAGGGACTAGTGCCAAAATTACTTCCAGCAATAGCTAAACACATCCTATCAACAACATAGCTTGTGACCGTGAGTGCAGTCAAATGAGAGTATGAAAATAAAAGGGCATCGCTTCCACACCACAGCTTTCAGTGTGCTCTGTACTATGAACACCACAGAGTCATATATCATTAGGTGAACAAAGCAGAGATACACTTTTCATATTCCCATCCCTCGGCCTAATGCTTCTGAATTGAAGACATGATGGTACATTGTGGATTTTGGGGAAAGAAAATAATCCATCTCTTCAAAACCTTGAAAATATATGTCTTCTGACACATAAGGCCACAGTGGTTTTGCTAATGGTGATGTGGGAGTCGTGGTGACTGGTGAGGGTGGTGTGTTTGTGTGTGGAGGGGGGATGCCCTCCAAAGGGGAATGAACTCTGTGGCAGGGGATGGATTTCTGCGGGTGTGAGATCACTGTAATGACAGCGGGCTTCAGAGAGGGTCACCCTGTCTGCACTGATTGCAGTCAGCGAGACTTGTGCTCAGGGCAATCCCACTGATACTTCAGCACCCTGCAGTGTCCCCAGAAAGCATGCAAACAACACACACACACACACCCAACCAACCAACCACACACCCCACACACACAACTACACACATACACCAAAACACGCACACACATGCATGATGCAGAAATATATCCAGAGACCCGACATCATGACACTGAAGCTACAAACACATTGATGAAATTGTGTGCTGTCTGCGATTGGAGCTGAAATGCTCATCACCAAATTAGAATAACCGCTAATGTGAGGTTAGTCATGTGGTGTCAGTTACACACTGCAATAAAACAAGGAACTCCGCCTGATTCATTACTTCGACCAAAAAAGTTAAGGAAAAAAAATATATACAAATATCTTGTGTGTCTGCTGGTGTTGTGAGGAAGATGGCATGTATTGTGAGGAGTGTTTTCTCCCTCGTTGCTTTGCTCTTGCCTCGCATCTGATGTGATATTCAGAGCCTGTAGCTCTTCACAGCTTGTTGCAGCATTTTTGGGTCAGTTAATTTAGGCCTGGAGAAGAACTCTTTTAGTCCTAAAAACAGACATGACAGCCCATTAAAATGAATGATCTCCTCGGTGCCCCCCTGCGAGATCTCTCGTACATAAAGCATGCTCCCTGACGACCCGCGCCTGCAGGCAGAGGGATTTGGTGTCAGGGGTGCATAGCGCGCACTGACGCCTCTCCAGAATTATCTCTGATGAGCTTTTAATTTTTGGGCCATAACCTGAGCTCTAACACCTATATACTGTACCACAGAGATGTAGCCGGCAGACACACACACACACATAACTGAGGTTCTGTGACTTTGCACAGTGCAAACATATGCACACTTCTATTCACCTGAGGTAGTGTAAATGCACAGGCTACACCCACTCCAACTAACAAAAGCCAGAGTTAAAACGCACCAAATTACCATACTGAGGCAATACAATAACACAGGGGAAGAGAACATAATCTTCCCCATTTATGGGCTTAGCTGAACAGAAGTCTGAATGGTAATATCACTGAGACTTACCGTATAAAGTAGGATTTATTATGCTCTAGCAAAAGAACAACAGCCATAGATAATCCATCTGGATCATACTGCGCTACTTAATTTGCTTCTGGATTGTACATATCAACGTTTCAATCTCCAATGTTGTGTCTGTGACTACACTCCATTGAGAGGCACACAAATATGAACACACACATACATACATACACACACACACACACACACACACACACACACACACACAGGAACATCATGCTGATGACAGATAATGTTATTTCAGGCTACTTCCTTTGAGAGCAATGAGATTTCAGTGCTTTTTGAAACACTATCATACGACCATTATACCTACATATCATTTATGAATCATAACAAAAAAGTGCTGTGTTATATCAAAAACAGTCAGATTCCCCATATGCGTCCAGGACGGTGTCAGGACAGCGGGAGCGTCCAGGAACCCTGGGCTGCACTTGCGGAGTAGATATTGGCCATGAGGAGTTATTAATGCTGGCTTGGCGTGACCTCAAGCAGGGCTGTCAGACAAGATTGGATTTCGCTCTCGAGCAGCACTGCCCCAATTTGGCTTGTTGTCCCACAAGCATCTGTTGTATGAAGCCACGTTAGTAACATTTTCCAGGCCCTAAATCTCAGAGAGGTAATGGCTCAGTCATGCCTTTGCTGAGCAACCAAAGGCCTGGTCAGGCGAAAGACATAATAAAAGAATTCTGGAAAGGACATTCCCATTTCTTTTTTTTTCTTTTTTTCTTTTTTTTTATTGATCTGGGCTTCTGTGTTTGGGTAGTCTGTCAAATCCCTTGTAAAAACAAAGTAAGTGTTTCCAGCTTTACACCCCCGACACCTTGGCCTTGTTTGAATTATAAATTCACTGGCTCTTTGAATCGCGGCAGCTACAGAATTACCTATTCTGTTGGAAGGTCTGCCAGTACCGGTGGAGCAGCTTTCTCAGAGATTCACGCTGTACGCCCTGTCTCCTGCAATACACCCTGATCAATGGCCATCCACAGGATAAGCCTCTGGAGTGCAGGGCAAGAGGAGAGAGAGAAGAGAGACTGCAGAGATAGTTTTACCTCAATCCTTGACAGGATTTGATTCTATTTCAGTATATGTATGCATTTCTACTTCTGTTTTACAAACAATAAAAAATACTTTATAACCAATTCTGTGATTTTAAAATGTCATGAGTAAATATTTAATCTTGTTTAGACAAACAAAATTAAAGAAATTCCAGCCAGTACCTAAAAATGTTATGCCCTTTATGGATTTCCGACACACCCATGCCGTGCAATTATCTAGATAGTCTGTATTTTATAGTCCGGCCTAACAGTGAGGAGATTGTCAAACAATGAAACTCAATCTTCCTTTCTGATTGACTCTATGTGTGTGCAGCAGGCCTCGCTATCTATCCGCTAAACACACACACACACACACACACACACACACACACACACACACACACACACACAGGATCTCCTGTGCCATGCTCCAAGAGGCAACTATCTTAGCCAGCGATAAGTGAGGCCTTCACAGAACATCAGCTTTGAGTGGCCAGCCCCTGGGTGGCTGGGCGTGAGATGGACAAGAGCGGAGCGATAGGAGCCGCAGGAGCAAACGCTGGGGCTTTAATGAGGAGCCTGCAGGCCGGGTGCTGTCGTTTTCCTTCCCCAGCTCTCGCTGCGCTCTGCACGCTTGGCCGCACCTCCATTGAAACAATCGTCTTTTAATGAAAGACGGGGCAGCAGGGCTTTATCAGCTTTAGCGGTATATGACACAAGTCCTGGCATGTAATCAGTCCTGTCCTTGTCAAACAGATGGCAGAGATCTGTGTCTGGCCGTCAGCGTGCAGGGAACAAGCAGCGACACGACCCTGGATCCCGGCTAAACTAGCGTGAAAATGCCTTCCGTCACGGATTACCAAGGCAGAGCTTTTCATTACCTGCCTTTCATAACAGGATATTTATGGCAGCAGGGGGGCGTGGGGATGCTGGGCTGACACATGTGACCCGTTTGCCTCCAGCGAAACCAACTGGAGTGGAAAAGAGAGGAGCAGAGAGGAGAGGAGAGGGCGGTAAGAAAAAGGTGGAAAAGGAAGTCACCTCTCCTGTATTTACTGAGCTTTTAACAGTTGCATGGGGAGCTCAGAGAGCGGGTGTTCCCGGTCACAGACGCCATGGCTGTGTCACAGGAAGCTCTTTGTCTTGTTCTATCACACACATCACTCAGCTTTTTCTGGTTATCACAAGTGCCCCCGCCACACCACCACAACTTTTTTTCCTTTCCTTTCTACCAGACAAAGAACAGAGGTGTGTTCAACATTCCATTCCAGGCAGCAAAAATAAACACAAGACACATGCTTAAAGGATTGCCTGCACACATACCACACACAAAGATTGCCCACATGAAAGTAAAAAAATAAAGATAAAAAAGGGGAAAAAAACGTTCCAGATGATAACATAAGACAAATGCAGTCGAGACGTCGTGCAACAATTGTTTTATTTTGCCGCGGCCGTGGTGATGGCTGCTTGTCAATGGGCCGCATCCAGAGCCCTTCCCATGATCGCCCCAAGGCCTGCCCGCAGAGGCCAAGCCGGGTGGCTCTAAGGTTACTCCATCAAACGGCTGATGAGCACTTAGCCGGGCAGCCGAGCGGAGAGGGCCAGCAGGAACCAGGGCCCGTGTTTGTTTTTTCAAGAAAAAAAAGGAGAGATTTACACAGCAGCAGCCCCCCTCCACCTCTCTCTCTCTCTCTCTCTCTCTCTCTCTCTCCACTTTTCTCAGGTCCCTCAACAGCTGCAGCAGCAGGCTTTTCTTTGGCTCTTTTCATGCTTTTGCACACTGCACCTCTTTCTCCAGGCCCACGGCGAGGCCTGGGAGCCGGGGGTGTCGCGTTACCCGGGCCTCTGCCTCTAAGGTTACGCGCGGCTGCAGCCTTGGTGGCACGAAAGCGAGAGGAATATTTAACTGGAGCTGACTGGAGCGGGGCAGGAGCGGGGCAGGGGTGAGAAGCTGCCGGCTATGAAGAGGAGCGTGCGTCAATACTGGGCTTAGTGTGAGAGGAGCCTTTGGGGACGCTCCGGCACTGCTAAAGAGCCTGTCCAATAGCACACCTACCCTGTGTGTGTTTTATGTGTGTGTGTGTGTGTGTGTGTGTGTGCGTGTTTTTATGTGTGTGTGTGTGTGTGTGTGTGTGTGTGTGTGTGTGTGCATGTGCGTGTATGTGTTAGTGTGAGAGGAACCTTTGGGGATGCGGCGGCACTGCTAAAGAGCCTGTCCAATAGCACACCTACCCTGTGTGTGTTTTATGTATGTGTGTGTGTGTGTGTGTGTGTGTGTGTGTGTGTGTGTGTGCATGTGTGTGTTAGTGTGAGAGGAGCCTTTGGGGATGCAGCCTGGCACACCTACAGTACCCTACCGCCAGCGCCACGAAGTGGAGGCACCTTTTCTACTCTATACCTCAGGAACACCAGAAGCTAATGCCCCTGGAAAATATTATTTCCCTGGATATTGTGTTTGGTGTGTGTGACTGTATTTGTGTGCAAGTGTGTGTTTATGTGTGTGTATGTGTGTGTGTGTGTGTATGAGTGTGAATTAGTGTGTTTGTTTATGTGTGTGTGTATATGTGTGTCGGTGTATTTGTATTAATGTGTATATTTATGCGTTGGTGTATATGTGTGTGTGTGTGCCTGAGTGTGAGTGTCACGTTGTCCTCTGCGGAGTGCGGCTGTGGCGCGGGTAGGGGCCGAGGACAGCCCCGCTCTCGCAGGTGGCCATCTGTCAGCCGCCGCCTCATCTCCTCGGCAATCATAACGCGCTGCAGCACGCCCAATCTGTTCCTCCACAGGCGTGCCTGGCGGGGGGGCAGGGCACCGGCTCGCTCTCGCAAACTCATTAGAGCTCTCAGCTGCTACAGCTTCCTCCCGACCAGCCGACTGACCACCGCCTCCCTCCCTCCCTCCCTCCCTCCGCCACCGTACCTGCATAATCGCCGCCTCCAAGGGCTTCGCACCGCTGACCTGGATATCGCCACCAATTTCCCCCCCGAAATGAAAGTCCCCGCGGTGGAAAAAAAGTGCTGGAGATGCAGTTTGTGTGCTTTGTCATTCAGATCCACTCTCCCTTTGTTCATATTTGCCCAGTCATGCATAGAGGGACAATTACGGCAGAACGGCCCATTTGCTTCACCCACTGTGTTCTATAGAGTTCATTAGTGTCCAATTACTCATTCTTCGGTCTTCGCTGTGCCATGTGACGGCACATAGGCACCTCCATCAGCCAGACCGCCAGAGCTTAACCACAACTCAAAAAACGTGGTGACGGATATATAACCATGGCCACCACCGCTGTTGCCGCCGCTGCCACCTCCATAACGTGTGTATGTGTGTGTGCGAAATAAACATCGCTGAGCCGTTTCATCACCAAATCTCCCATGCACTCCACTTTTCCACTCGCGTCATCCGCGCAGTGGGCATTGTGCTAAATGTGGCAAATCAGCGGTCACTCCCGACTGCCAAGCCAGGCAGGACTTTCTTCCCATTGGCAGCGGGCCCTGTTGCTAATCCGATCAGAGCAATGTTAATGGCAACAACAAGCAGGCCTGGCCCGAGCAGCGTCCCGCCCGCAGTAATTGAGGTTACATCCTGAGCAATACCTCTGATGAATAATTAAAAGGAAGGAAGCGGATCTTCGAGCGGTTTGTTCTTGCACTGTGGTCTAATCGAGCCATTGGAATGTATATGGAAAAAAAGAGCCCGGCTCAGCTCTTTGATCTGGTGCTGAATATGCACTCTCTGAAGTCTGAGCAAGAGAGCAGTGTGTGTGTGTGTGGCGGAGGGGGGGGGGGGGGGGGGGCAGCAGCAAAAGCCCTCACCCCACTGTTTACACAGGAAGTGGCGTGCGAGCGAGCGAGGCCGACTGAATTGCGTCTGATTGATGCATCATTGCTGTCTGAGTGCCAGTAGGCTCTGATCTTGCAGCTAGCTGTGGGTTTGCTCGTTGTGCTTCAGTGCTAGCGACGTCTACACAGCTCCTCACCCCTCCCCAGTCCTGCTATCCTCTATAAAGATTCTCGTTATGTACCGCGAATGTGAGTCACTCAGACTCACACTCTCAGTCAGTTAAGGATCAGATAGGCACACAGAATGCAGAGCTGCGCATTGTGTCATTTACACGGAACAATTGAACCAGCCTGCACAATAATTTGTTCCTAATAATTCACACTCGCCACAGCGGTGTTATCATCGGCATCTCTAAATGCCATGATGCTATGTGATTTCTCCCGTGTTTGTGCAAATTGATTGGGGAAAGGGCAAGGCCTCCGATAAGTTTATGAATAGAACAGGAGATTAAAAACCAGGCGGAATAATAAAACATGTTATCGCGTTTCCTTTAATGATCAAAACACAATGACATTTCGAAATCTCATTTTGACAAAAAAAAAAAACACTGATTTTAAATTCCATTCAAACAAGAAGAGCAGGAAGAATACTGACAAATTAATGTAATTTTTCTATCTATGGCTATAGAATCCTGGGTAATGTGCTACAAAAATCTCTAATGGGAGGGGTTATTCACACCTAAAAATCATAAAGAAAATAATATATCTTTTTTGTTATTGAATGGGGATTTTTCTTGGCACTGGTTGACTGTTGCAGAAGTAACACATGAAATATCCTCCTCTACTGAGCAGGCATTCCCCATGGGCACAGCCAGCCTCAAAGCTGCCACACACCAGGCACCAAGCAACTGTGTGGGTGAGAGGAAAGATTTAGAAATCTCGTTGTGGATGAATGGACACCCCCTACACACACACACACACACACACACACACACACACACACACACACACACACACACACACACACACCTCCCTGAATAGCTGTAAAGCCTGGCCTGGAGTACAGTACAGGACATGCTGATGGAAGGAGGCCCTGTTTTCTTTGGCCAGTAGCACGGCGTGTGAAGCAGCAGGAGGCTGGCGTGACCTCACTGCTCTCTCCGACTCGCCTGGCTTCACCTGCCGCCTGCCCTGACACGGGGTGGTGTGGTGTGGAGGGGTGGCGCTCGCAGGTTAAGCCGTCGGGTGGAGCGACCGGCGACGGGTGGGTTGCTTGGGTTAGCACAGCACCTACAGAATGTTTGCCTTCGCTTTCTTTTCTCTGGGGCGCAACATCAACATTGAACTTCCCCCTGACGCGATCGTAAAAATTCTTCTGAACTGGGGAGGCAGACTGTCAACATTTGTGGACAGGGGCACAGATGGGTGAACCAACAGAACCCCCCATCCCCCCCCCCCAGTCCTCTGTGAGGAGGAGTTGGAGGCCTCCTTGGCTGGAGCAGGGTGGTCAGAGCAGTGGACTCCAACACGTTTTCATAGAGAGCAGAGGCCAAATAAAGATCATCATGACACATAAGAAGCACAGAGGCTAATCAATTTCAACAGATAAACATAAACAACCCTCCACTACCCCTCCCCTACACGCACACACACACACACACACACTTATATGCTATGTACACACATACACACACTATGTACACACATATACACACACACAGACACACACATATATACTATGTACACACTATGTACACATACACACACACATACAGACATATATTATGTACACGCATATACTATGTACACACATATACACACACACACACACATACAGTATATACCATGTACACACACACACACACACACACACACACATATACTATGTGCACACACATACAGCACTTTGAGGCCAGATGCTCAGAATGAAGTCTGTATAAAAGGTGTGCACTATTTGCTTATTTTGATGTCAGACCTTATGTCCCCCAGTGCATTGTGGGTAACTGCACCCTCCAGATGTGCACCTCAGGTCTCCCTGTCATCAGTCAGGCTCTCTCTGCTTCATCGTCCGTGTGAGTCAAGCTAGTGCACGTTAAAGCACTTCGGTCAGCAGTTCGGATGAGTCATTTTGCCGAATGGCCCCTGTGAGCACGATTAATCACGCGAAAGCAGCCACAAACACAAACAAATATGCAAACACTGCCACCGCCACCCCCGAGGAGCTGCAGAGAGGAGGGGAAGGAGGAGGAGGGGGTGGTGGTGTAGTAACCCAACATGCACTGCGTGAAGGCCTAATGAGGGACAGACTCAGCTCTGCCCAAGCGTGAATGCAAAACAGCTCAGGCTCGAGCGGGTCATTAGCCGAGCTAATACACGTCGGGGGATGAGCTGAAGGATTTAAAACTGTGTGGGTGTGCAGGATGGTGACAAGTCTGCCAGTTCACTTTTTTGGGGGGTTTTGCATATTATGCCCTAGCAACTGATGTGGTTTTCACTTGCGAGAGTCAAGAGGAAAATGCGTGTTTGGGCGCTGTCGCCGTGGCTGGCAATTATGAGAGGCAATTAAGTTATTTTCACGAGTATAATAATAAAAAAAAAAAGCGACGTCCACACCACAAACGCAGAGGGCAAGTGTGAGGATGATTAGAATGGCGTGCAAAGGCAATGTTTCATGGTCTGTCTGGCATGTACATGACAATATAATAAACAAGCAGCCGCGAGCCCCAAAAGCCACAGTTTGCCCTGGCCACGCAGCCGAGTGGCTTTTACAGAGTCTGCAGCAGGGAGTTCCCCAGCAGAGGGAGAGGCCTGAGGCTTGTGCTATCGACACTGAGCCAGACCACCACTATCTGGGACCAAACCACAATACACACTGGGTAACAGACGCAAGAACATAAACAGTACTTTTCCTCTTTTTTGTTTTGAAAAGTTGGCTTTTCTCTTTTCTTTTTTTCTCTTTCCAGCCCCCATCCCGCTGCCCCCCCCCTCCTCCTCCTCCTCCTCCTCTTCCCCGCCTCTCCGCCCTGTCAGATTTTGGCAGGAACCCCCAAACCTCAGCGCTCCACCACATTCTCACATTCTAAGAGTTCTCACTCGGCGCACACACCCACATACACAAACACACACACACACACTCAGTCACAAGCACGCACAAAGACACACACACACACACACACACACACACTCACACAAACATACACACATGCACACTCAGTCACACGAACGCACGCACAGACAAACACACACACATACACACACACACACACACACACACACACACACACACACACACACACACACACACACACACACATAGGGCCTTACTGCCTCTCTGTGTGCCTGCCTGAGAATGCTCAGTTGGAGCCTGTGCCAGTCCCTGAGCCGAGGAAGAGAGAAAAAAGAGAGGGAGGGAGAGAAAGAGAGTGTATGTGTGTGTGTGTGTGTGTGTGTGTGTGAGTGAGTGTTTATCCTCCTTCCAGCCACTGGGGAGCAGACGGATGATTTTGTGTTGCTGATGACATCGCATTCATTGGTCCCTTCTGTCACAATTAATTCGGTGGCTGCTGCCACACGCACTCAGTGCAGAGCCACAACCCAGGAGAGACGCATTCATTAGCCCCGCACCATTACTGGGTGAATAAGGGGAATCAGAAGCTGCTAATCAGCACATGAAGTCCCCTTCACAGTAATTGAACAAGTGTTGCTTGCTTGCTCTCTGATTGGAGCTCAGGCTGTGTGTGTGTGTGTGTGCGTGTGTGTGTGGGCGTCTGTGTGTGTGTGTGTGTGTGTGTGTGTGTGTGTGTGTGTGTGTGTGTGCGTTCACTCGATTAGCACCTGTGTGAAGTAGGGGTGGAGGGCACACAACCATGAGGTTTAATAATAATTCAAACATTTGTTTACAACCGTTTTTCCCCCCTCCCCAAGACCTCATTAGCTACCATAGCAACTAACGAGCGAAAAGAGTGAGCCGTGGGCTGAATTTAGCCCGGAGCCTGTGCGGTGAGAATAAAGGACTGCCAACGTCATAGCATGTAGCATATTATCACAGCCTGAATGGGAGCCACACGACATCCTAATTCCAGGGTCAAGAGCATCCGCGAGTTCTCCAATACAAGATATCCAGTGAACAGCAACTGCTTTTAGCCATTGATTTTATATAGATGCCAAGCCACACATGCACAACCCCAAAGCATTAGCTAATGTCCAAACCTTAACAATAACAGTGGCTATGCATTTGATAGATGTTGGCAGGGCAGGGTATTTCTGTATTATAATGCAGATGTGTACACCACTAGAGGATCACAGAGTAGTAATCTGCGTGGCACGCTTTAGGTTACCACTACATCAGGGCCAGGCGTGCTTTTTCTCTGCTGTTATAAAACTACATGAAGGATTTTATGATGCAACAAGGCCATGCTCATTGGTGTCCCTGCAACTAAAACGTGATTTAAAAGCGAGGTGATGAAACAGGACGTATGGCATTGCTTCACAAGTAAGACAGACAGACTTCTCCATTTCATGCGTTAGCCGTTTTGACTTGTGCAAATTCTCTGGTATGCATCCGAGTGCTGAACAGCGGCCACAAAAGAGCATTGTTTCACTGCGGTGAAAAACCCCAATCCTCAAATCCCAAACATAAGAGTCCATGGCCCACAGTGGAATGTAAACACCATGGGTAAAGTTTCACATCTCATGCAGCAGCAGGCAACTGAGGCACAAAAAGAGATGAACAACAGAGCTAGACCGATTCCCCCTGCAGATCACAGAGCTATGGCTTTCCCTAGTTATCTCCAAAGTGAGAGAGAGAGAAAAAAATGTTAGTAATTACCATGTTAAATCATCAGCATTGGTGTACATATTTTCTCACCATGTGAGCCCAATGATAATGTTGTGTTTAGCAGTGGCAATTCTGGTGGTTCCTATAATTACAGTATAAACAGGATAATGCGAGGCAATAAATAAGAGGATTTTCCCAGTGTGGATGACGGCTGTGATGAGTGCTGTGCTGTGCTGTGCGGCTGGCTAATTATAGCATAACTGTCCTCAGCCCAACCCACACCTTCCACTGTGTGGAATGCCAACATGTTTTTGCTGAAATAGGAAATTACATATCTCTTCCGCTTTCGCAATTGGCTCCCAGCATCCAGTTGTTTACTGCCGGTTTGCTGGATGTTGTTGTGGTGAGACGTTGTGCGGCGTTGTGTTTCTTTCTTTTCTTTTTCTTTTTCTTTTTTTTTTTTTTCTGAAAGCAAACTTAAAACAAAACAAAAATATTGACCTTAAAAAGATTTGGGCTGGAAGAGTTCTGCAGTCAGACCACTGAGAACTTGAAAACCTTTAACTGAAAAAGAAAAAGGGGTTTTTCCTTTTTCTCTTTCCTTGTGACTTGTTGTCTGAAAGATTTACCCCATCCGGATGGAAATCAAGGTGCGGCTTGTTTTTCCAAGAAACAAGCAGGTTGGCAGTTATATTGCCTGCTGTGCCGACACACACAGCCAAACACACACACACACACACACACACACACACACACACACACACACACACACACACCACATATACACCCCCTCTTCCGTACATCCTCCCCTTGGCGGAGGCAGTGTTCCAGCGGAGTTTGTTCTAACACACAACACCTGCTTAAAACCAGCATCTCACTCACCCCCCTCCCACTCGAACATACATTCCCCATCCTCGGGGCAATCAGCAGCGGTGCCCCCCGCGTGATGAGAGATGCCTAGAGTAAATAACTGACTGACAGGCAGCTGAGGAAGGACAGGAGGCGATGACTGCCCAGGGGGGAAGGTGATTCTTCTCCAAAGTAGGTCAGGTGTGACATTATTCCGATCGTTGCCTGCCTGCCGCCAGTCACATTTCAAATATGCAGATAGCCGCTTGTTTAGGTAGCAGCCAGACACAAACACGTCTTGGCAATGCACATGGGAGGGTGGAGAGGGGGGAAGAGGGCCTTACATAATTGAATTGCAGTTAATAAAAAATCAGACCTTATAAAACACACACAGACACACACACACACACATTCAACACATTCACACACGTACACACACACAAATACTCACACAGACACAGACACACACACACACACACACACACACACACCATACACATACACCCTCACAAACATACACTCACAAACACACACACACACACAAAGTCACTCACTAACACCAACACTGTAAATGGCCCTTATAAACACGCCAGCTCTTTGGTCGAGGGTCACGTCCAGCCAGCTGGACGCCCCCTCTTATTGCTGTCCGTCCTTCGTTAAAAGCACAGGTGCACCCGTCGGCTGAAACCCTAACCCTGGAACACGACCCTCTGCTAAGTTGCCGCTATGCCAGTAACTGTGACAAAAGACGCACCTGTTAATGCCAATGCAGCCTGACGGCGTCACTAACAGGCCATCAGGGATCAGTCACACCATGTTATGATGTCCCCCTTTTTCCCAGGCACGGCTAAAAGGGGCCGCAGTCGTACGCGCTGCTTGAGCCTTCACACCACCGCAGAGGTCAGCCTCTCTGGCTTTCCGATAACCATTTACAACGTTCATGTGGCCTGCACTCTCGTTTAAAAGTCACGGGGCCCGAAATAAACCTGACGGCCTTGCGAGCTCGGCCAAACACCTGAGGAGTCACAGACAGCCACATTTATTACGGAGTAATAACCATATAACGCCATTTATCTCCAGCATGCTAAACCACCCTCATGATTGGTGTGGAGAGTGTTGAAGTGGACATAAGTGTTCATGTTTGTGTACCTTTGCTGTCTAATGTTAGTCTGTGTTAAAGTGCTTGTATATGAATATTTATGACTACATGTCTATAATAGCCTATAATTTGTGAAGGCGTAGGAGCTGCCATACGCCCACTCGGCAGAGCCAGGCTGTGTGAGAGCTTGGTGGGGGCAGAGCCCTATACGGATTTGGGTGGGGGGAGTGGCTGACCCCCAGAAGCTGGTGTGGAGCAAGGGGCTTCTGTTATGGTGGTGGCGGCATGACCAGTAGAGAGTGTGGAGCTTCTCAGTAGAGAGTGTGGAGCTTCTGTTATGGTGGTGGCGGCAGGACCAGTAGATAGTGTGGAGCTTCTGCTATGGTGGTGGCGGCAGGACCAGTAGATAGTGTGGAGCTTCTGCTACTTGAATTTCCCCTTGAGGATCAATAAAGTATCTATCTATCTATCTATCTATCTATCTATGGTGGTGGTGGCAGGACCAGTTGAGGGAGGGGCTTGTGTTGTGGCGGTGTCTGCAGGACCAGTATAATTAAGATCTCTGTGGAGGTGACAGCGCAGATAGGAGGCATGAGCGTCGGCAGCGCTTCCCGGCTCAGCTGCTTCCTCTCGGAGCTGTCAGAGGGCCGGCGCTACAGCGGGGGAGGAGGGGGGAGGTGGTCTGACAGGCGTATTTATAGCGTGCCGGCCGGCCCACTAAGTGATAGATGTCACCTTCACGCTGCTGCCTCGGGGGCACTGCACCAAGCATCCCGCTGACTAACAAGCTGCAAAGTGCACTCGGGAAGGCGGGAGAAAAGGGGGGAAAAGCGACAAACAAACAGCCTCTGTGGAGTGAAAGAGAGAATAAGTGAGTGAGAGAGAGAGAGAGAGAGAGAGGAGAGAGAGAGAGAGAGAGAAAGGGGTAGGGAGAGAGAGAGAGAGGAGAGAGAGACAACAACAGCCACTTCAGTTCTCTCTGGCTACCTGCAGCGTTTGTGTCTCTCTCAGCACTAATTAAAAAAATAAACCCGATGCCCCCTGGCCTGCTCGTGTTGCGGGCGGGAGGATAGCTTTAATGGCGGGGCCATTAGCAAGCAGCCAGTGACTGATCTGCTCTGTCTGTCTGCCTGCCTGCCAGCGCTGAGCCAAGCAGGGGGGTGAACGGGAGGGCAGCCGGAAGAAGTTCAGCAGCAGATCAGACCCTCACCGGGGCCCAGGCCAGCATGTCGCATCCACCCTGGGGCGCATGTCGGTGTTGCCCTCAAGGCCCTCGTTTTCAGCCTTCAAGCCTCCCTGCATCCCCCTCAGCTCCTCTACAACCCCCTACACACACACACACACACACACACACACGCATACCCCTACACCACCAGCCAGCGCTGTCTCCTGACATTTCCAATCATTCACTCAGACAGTGATATTTTTGGAAGCCGCATGTAAATTTGTCCGTCGGAATCAACTGTAAGTAATGCGATTCAGGTCTGTGTCTGACAAGTTGAATAAATTCGCCTGTCTGAGCATGGCGAGGGGTCTGGCGGACAACTCCGCTGGCACCGGGCGTATTTCAGCACTGCTGTTCTCGTAGCCCTTCGGTCGGACCGCGAGGAAAATGTCCATCAGGCCTCTCGGCACAGGAAGCAGCCGTTATAAACGAGTGGCCTGTTTAAAAGTTCGTGACAGGGCAAACATAGCTATGTGAATGTGGCCGCTGCCGCCGCCGCCGTCCCAAAAGTGGCCAAGGGGAATGGCACGCATGCGGGGGGTTGTGTGAGGTGCTATGCTTTCAATAAGCAGACTCCGGCGAACAGAAACACAATCCACCTGTCCTTTGCGTGCGTGTAGAGGGAACACTAGGCCGGGGAGTGGGTTTCTCAATGTCTACTTCCACATGAGGCAATCACACACACACACACACACACACACACACACACACACACTCTCACACACACACACACACGGTCTACAGTTGCTCGGCCATGTACTTCCATGGTGATAAAATGGTGCTCGAGCTGCTGAAATGCAACCCTGTCAGGGTGAATGTGTTGACATTGCTTTAATTCAGCCCGATACTCGACACCAGCGCAGGGGCCCCGGTGCTGGGAAGCAGATTGGGTGTCAACCGAATGAAGACTCTCAAAATACACACACGCCCGCGCCGAGGCCAGGGGAGGGCTAGGTCGAGCACACACACTTTTATGCGTGTCAGGCTCAGAGACTGTCACTTCCACTTTGGGACCTGCTGTTAAACCTCCCTCATCACTGATACAGGTGAACACTCCCCCACAGTTAAGGCTGGGGTCACTGTTTTTACTGTTACATCCACTGTCTTAAAACAAAACGAGGAGATAATTAAACATTGTAGCAGCAGACCTCTCCTCCACTGTGGCCAGCCCGGTGGTGGTTTAGAGGGGCAGGGGCGGTGGTGCGGTCATCCGTACGACTCAAAGGTGCCGTTAGTAAAACCTAGGTGCCGAATGTAAAACCAGCACCACTGTGAATCTTTAATGGGCTTGCTATCGTTACGGAGCTTGTCTGTGCAGGGCCACCATGGTGGGTGGGGCGTTGGGTTGTGTGGACTGAGAGCCAGAGGGGGCAGGAACAGCGTGTCCCTGGACAGTTCGCCGTCGGCTTGGCAGAGCTCGTCGCCCAATCTGAGAGATGGCGAGCAGTGTCTGTCAGAGCCATGGCGGTGGTGGCGGCAGTGCTCTCCTCTTACCAGCAGGGCTGGGCTGGGCTGCCTGGGATAATCAGCTGATGTTGGCTGTCAGACAAGAGCCAAGTGGGAGGGGTTGGGGCTTCAGCCATGTGGATGGGTCAAAGAGAGGGAGAGAGAGAGAGGGAGGGAGAGAGAGGTAGAGAGAAAAAGAGAGAGGGAGGGAGAGAGGGAGAGGTAGAGAGAAAGAGAGAGAAGGAGGAGGGAGAGAGAGGTAGAGAGAGAAGTAGAGAGAGAGAGGCTAGCAGACACAGTGGACACACTATCTCCCTGCTGACAAGTGTCACCAGGCTCAGCTGCCACGGGGGCTCTGCTGTCATGCGGTCGAGAGGGGAGGGGCGGGGAGGTGACAACAGGGACCTGCTGAGAGCGACAAGCAGGCCTCTTGGCAATACAAATTTCAGCACCCGCACATCCGCCCCGCCTCACTCTCTCTGCGCTCGCTCGCTACTGCCCCCCATCCCCTCTCACCCCCAGGGCCAGCCACTGGGCCCAGTTCAGGCGGCGGTGGCCAGCCTGGACATTAAGCCCGTCTGAGACCCTCGAATGACAGGCTTCGGGGACAAGCCTAAAACGAGGCGCTAGATAGCTGCGGCGTGTTAGCTTAGATTAGATTTGCATTGTCAGATGGGCTCAACAAGGACAAATATGTAGCATTTACACGTCTATATATATATATATAACCGCCACAGACCCCTGAGAGAGAGCCAGGCACACACATTTCAACTTCGCTTTTATTTTTTCTCTGTCTCTCTCTCTGTCGTGCCCACCCTTTCAACTGTGCGCGCTGAGGAGAGTAAAACTCAATCCAGGCAGCCAGTCCATAACCTGACCCTGTTTAACTTTCCCCCTGCCCTGTGGGAGCTGAGTGTGGAGAATCAGCAGAAGGTCTCCTTGGGTAGTGCTCTTTGCCATTAATAACCTCACTTTGCAGCTCGCATGAAAACGCAGGATAGAGTTGCCCTGCCTGGAGGCTGGCCATGTTTCCTTGAGAGAGGAGGGGGGGCACTGCAGCATTAATTAGTACGCAGTTAATTGTGGCCCTTTTATAAATATACTGCTGAGAGCCGCAGCTACCTCTCACTGCCACATGCAGACAGGCCTTGGCAGCGGTGTTTTCCAGCACTTGGGCGGGCGTGGGGGAGGTGTGTGTGTGTGTGTGTGTGTGGGGGGGAGAGGGGCGAGGTGTGAAATGAAGGCCCTCCTCCAGTGCGTCCTCTACCTCTCCAACGCCGGGGGCACCGCCGACACGCTGGGCCCACGCCAGCCACTGATCTTTCTTCCCAGAAATCTGCTTACGTCGATCAGAATGAAAAGCAGCTGGCATGCACACACACTGGGGGTCATGTTAGCCTCGAGTGTGAAAATAAGATCCCTGCTTCAATAAATGCCTTTTAACAGCAGACCAGTTAGAGGCTTTCCAGCTATGCCGGGCGTTCTCTGGCTAAACCGCCTCATTAGCAACAGGGGACCTAATATTTGCAGCCCAGTTTAACGCCGTTTAGATTTACACTTACCAGGCTGCCACCCTGCCAAATCATAGACGGGTCAATGCACTGGCGTTTTATTTGCTGTTCATGTGGTATTTAACAAGTAATAACCTGTCCGCAACCCTGCTATTTCGAGCTGTTGGGTGTGTGTGTGTGTGCGGCGGTGGGTTGGAATAAAGGTCGGTCAGTGTGCTGAAAGAGTTCTGGAATGTTCTCAGCGGCCTGAAAGCGCGGCTCAGCGTAATGAAGATCTCAAGACATCCTCATGTCACTCCAGATGGAGTCTCGATAATGAAACCTGCCACCTTTTGGGAACGGAGAGTGTGCACTTGCACATAAATCCAACACCAGCTCTCTCTCTAGGACTCTCTGAAGGGTCCTTGGGTGCTAGCAAGCCAGCTCTTTGAGTTGTATAACTGTACAAACAAGCCAAGTATTCCTCAATGAAAAACGAGGCAACTGGAGAGACTCAATCCTTTTCGTGTACACTTGACAAGGTTCTTTGCAGTTCATCAATCATTACATTATACTAAGCACATTACTATGTTATTCTTGGCAAGACTCTATCCAAACAGCCATGCTATAGCAGCAACTTTTAGAATTTAGAACTTTTGAATTTAGAAATCAAAACCGTTTACTTTTACACGTAAGGAAAGAAATTATGTTTAAAATGCACAAGGAGAGAAAGTTGGGCCCACGCATACCCAGTCAACTCCCAAGAACAAAGAGGCGTTTGTGGGGGAGGGGGCAGTACGCTCCGAAGTAGAGGCCTGGAGAGATGCTACAAGGTTGCTCACAAGAGCCTGAGCAGCGACAGCAGCGGCCTGCCAAAGGGATGTCCTCCGCAGGGACGCCCAGATGGCAGGCCGTGGCCAGGTGGCTCACGGAGGAGCGAGCTCCGTCTGATGGCACCGCACGCGCCACTGGCCCCATTCCTTCATCCACCTAAATGTGCGCTGGGGTCTGCAGGGAGGCAGGCTGAAGAGGAAGGAGGTGGTGGTGGAGGGCGCAGAGAGGAGGTGTGTGTGTGGGGGGTGGGGGGCTAAGGAGGTGCTGATGCTGTACAACAAAGTGCAGGTTTTTGCATGCTGTGCTAACCCTGAGCAAGTGTACTGTAGCCAAATGCCCTAGCGGATGGACAACCCCCACCTTCCCCCTCCTTCAGATCCCTCGCTCTGCTCCGCTGTGCCAACTATTCCACTGCTTTGTTGTGGATGCCAACGCGCCCAGACGGAGGGAGGAGCGGCGCGCGGGCAATGCGGGCACTGGGGAGGCCATCAGGAGGAAGGAGGACATTACACAGGCATCTCCCCTCAGCGACGGCTAAATGCAGCGGGCAGATCGCTCCGCCAGCAACTCCAGGAAGACAGGAAAGACGGCTCGGACCCCCACCACCGGGGAAAAGGCCTTCCTCCACTGAAGCGTGTGCCAGCACCACGCAGATGGCACACAAAGGCGCAAGAGGAGGATCAAGGGGGTTGTGGGTAAGACTGTAGGAGTATAAAGCGGGGGGTGGGTGGGGGCTGCCGGGGGCAACAAACCACAAACACTCAGAATCAACCTGCAGGAAAAACAAACAGTTCAAATGTGCTGGATGACGAATCAGCAGTGATTTGAGAAGGTTACATGACTGTGGAGATCTGTAGGAGAGAGACAGTCTATGGCTGACGGTGGGGACTGCATGAGCAGAGACTCCTAGAAAACACCAGGAGTCCTGAAGAATACTTTAAAAGTAGGCGCCACCAACCCCTCAACACCCCCTCTCCACACACACACTCACACACACAAGCACCCTCTCCACACACACACACACATGCACAAGCACCCTCTCCACACACACACACACACACACAAGCACCCTCTCCACACACACACACACACAAGCACCCTATCCACACACACACATACACACACATGCAGCAACCTCTCCTCACACACACACTCTTACACACACACAAACACACACACAGCCAACCTCCGCACTCTTTCGCTCAGCAGCAGCACTCCAGCCATTCAGCTGGAATTAAATACCCTCTCGTCTCGCCGAATTTGCAATCATCTCTCCGTAATGAATTCCAATCACTCCCTCCGCAAACCTGGCAGCTACCTTTGCTCCCTCTCTCGCTCAAGTGCAGAGATGGATCATGAGAGAGAGAGAGGACTGGGCGAGACAAAGACCGCCATTTAAAGCGCCACATCAAGAAGGCCAGCTGCGCTGCAGAGAGGGCCCCCGAATAACAGCATCTTTTTTCCACCCAGACAAACATGCGAGTGTGCTGAAGAAGTGTGCCTGAGCCTCGAGAGTGCTGGAGGTCACAGGTGGATGCTTTCAATAAATCTAAGAGTCTTTTCGAAACAAGTGAACATAATGGCGGAGGAGCTAGCAGGCAAGGAACTAGCAATTGAGACTTCAGCCCACGCAACATTTTTACCTCTGCCAAACAAAATCCAATGACTCGAATGGTTTAATCATTTTTAAACGATCTGCTCGATAGAGAACCATCACTTATTTAATAAAGAATATCCTTAAAGTGTTGCTGAAAATTGTAACATAATACTCATTTAATATTTGACGGTCCTTCAAAAGATTGGAATACCCTTGAACACAATGACATTACATACCCTGCAAACTGATACATCATAATAAGAACTTTTTTTTATTTCTAGATGAAATTCTTAAAAAATGAACGAGGGGATAATCTAAGTGGTTCACACACACACGTGCACACACACACACACACACACAAATACACACAGACACACACACACACACTCACTCACTCACTCACTCACTCAGCCCTCTGAGGAAGGTTGTAGGAAACTAGCTCTCATTAGTCAGGCTCTCAGTAGCACTCAGCAGTCAAACGGTGACAGCGTCATTTCCGTCACGTCCTTGTGTGAGACTATATATAACTAGACTGAGCAGGGGGGGTACATTTCCTCAGTTCTGCACCTCCAGGATCTTGGGAATCCATTTCATCACCCCCATTTCTTGGTTTCTGCGTTGACCTTGATGAATCGCGCTGCCTCACCTGTGTGATGAATTAGTGTGCTTTAAATAACATGGGCGCGGGGTGATTAATCTAAAGGTGAAGTGTCCATTTGTTCTCGCTCCGTCTCCCTTTGCCCCCCTGGCGCTCTCCGAGGGGTCGGCGCTGTTCCGTGCCTTGCTGCGGACAGAGCTGTGGAGCTGACCTTTCCCCAGCGCCCATCACCGCCGCCACTGTCGCTCCTGCCTCCTCGAGAGACCCCTGGCTCACAGGCGTCCCTGTCAGTCGGCATCAGCTTTAGCGCTGTGTCATTTACAGCACATAAACACCCTAAACTCCTGCACTCTCTCTCTCTCTCTCTCTCTCTCTCTCTCTCTCCATCTCTCTATCCCTCTCTCTCACCTCTCTCTCTCTCTTTCTCCATACCTCCCTTTCCTCTCATCTGCCCTCTCTCTCTCCTCTCTGTCTTGCTTTCTACATCCCTCTCTCCTCACCTCTTTCTTTCATCTCTGTTTCTTCCTATCATCTCTCTAACCTCTCTCTCTCTCTCCTGTCTTGCTTTCTCCATCCCTCTCCTCTCTATCTCTCCTTCTACATTCATCACTCTCTTCTTTCATTTGCTATCCCTCTCTCCTGTCTGCCTCTGTTTCTCCATCCTTCCACCTCTCTCTCTCTCCTTTTCTCTCACCTCCACCCCTCCCCTCTCTCTCTCTCCCTTCATCTTTGTCCCTTTGCAGACCCACAGGCGGAGGTGGGGAGGTGGAGAGGGGGAGGGAGGCTGAACGAGGCCATATTACCTCTGCCTGCTCTAAATTCAGCTCAGACCATGCATGATACAACACCCACATATTATCACACATCACCATGCCTGCTGCACGAGCATGCTCATTAGGCAGGTGTGACAGGTAAATTACTGGTGTCCTGGGAGATGGACGACAGACTGGGAGAAAGGGCAGGTGGAATGAAAGAGCGGAAGAGAGAAAAGAGGAAGAAAGAGAGGGATATACAGACAGAGAGAGAGAGAGAGAGAGAGAGAGAGAGAGAGACGAGGCTTGTAATTCAAGTTGATGATACAGTAAATGCCAGGTGCTATTTTTATTTTGAAGGTGGAGAAGAGGCCCCCCCACACACACCCCACCCCCTCGCTCTCCAGGGACGTTTCAGAGAGTGAAGCCACATTGTCTTTCATGGCTGCTCACGGCATAATGGGAAGCCATGTCAAGAGGATGTGTGATGTCTACGAGGTCACTGTGAGGAGACAGCAGCAGCAGTCCTTTTATTTTTCTCTCTTCTTCTAACTGCCCCCCCCCACCACCCACCCACACACACACACACACACCTCCCCCACCCAAAACACTCCACGCGACGAGCTTCCTCTCTCTCTCTCTCTCCTAATGACAGGCCTGCACCGCGGGCCCAT
The DNA here is from genome assembly GCF_017589495.1 of Alosa alosa. NCBI lineage: Eukaryota > Metazoa > Chordata > Actinopteri > Clupeiformes > Clupeidae > Alosa > Alosa alosa. The sequence goes on from NC_063202.1 coordinate 14,726,167, forward strand.
CACTCAGGGCTCATCCCGCTCTCTGAGTGAGCCGAGCACACTTCATTTGGGCTGCTGCTGCTGCTGGATAATGGAGCAGTGGAAGCACAGATCTGTGCATGCCTTGTCTTGCCTATGAAAGCCACAGGCACAGCTAGTCAAATCACACAGAAGGAAGAGTCGGCGAAGGAGGAGGCGATGCCACCCACCCCCAACCCCCCACCACCATCACCACCACCAGCCGTCCCCGCTGTCTCCAGGGGAAGATTTGGGAGGCAGCCGGCTGTGGCGGCGTCTCTCTGGGGGAGGGTGACAAGCATCAAGCTGTGCCTGTGAGCTCTGACTTCAACTGACAGTGCAGCCCACATCCCATTCACTCAGGCTCCAGGGGCTGCCCTGACTGGACAAGGCCGGACATCTAAGGAGCCCCCCCCCCACACACACACACACACACACAGACATACACACACACATGTGCCCACCCACCCGCCTGACCATCCGTCTGCCCGCCCATCACGCCGGCCACTCAGCCCGCTCCATAAACCCCCCCACCTCCCACCCCCCATTCCCCCGCTTGCCCTTCGCCTGCCCCCGAAATGCACACATGACACTGTAGTTATTGTCTTGAGGCGGAGAGGAACACACTGCACAACACACACACACACACACACACACACACACACACACACACACACACACACAAACACACTTTGTGTCATTGCCAGCAGTTTGCTTACAAAAAACAAACCCAAACAGATAAGATCAGGGCCCTTGTCAGGCTGTGTTAATGCCAAACACTCTCGGATGCTCACGCTGTGAGGTAAACAAAGATAACTGCACTCAGTCGCAAACTTTCTGCCATCTGCATCCATCCATAAATACTTAGAGTGCGGAAAGTCTGTCAATAACCTGAGAACAAATGATCTACTCCTACGCCTGTTAGAGAAGCCTGAAAACTGTGTGTGTAAGAGGCGGAAACTGAGAAGTTCCTGTCTCTGTGTTTGGATGCTCTGTGAGTCTCATCAGGGCTATAGAAAAATGTGCGGTGTCAGGGCACATTCACACTAGACCGTTTGGTCCAGATCCGAGTTTTTTTGGACCGATAGTTCAGGGATTTTTGATAATGTGAACGCAGTCTACCGAACCTGCAGGGTCTGCTAGAAAACAGTGGTCTAGGGTACGGTTTGTTAAGGCCCATTCACACCAAGAACGATAACGATAACTATAAATAAATATCGTTCTCGTTAATATGAATGACGACGTTCACACAAAACTATAACGATAACGACATGAAGAACGATATCGCTTGGGGATCACTTTCAGAGCGATTTTCACAACAATAAAATGGTAATAGCCAATCAGAACCCATCGAATTTTAGCCGTCACATTTATTAACACAAGGAGAGACTTTGTTTATCGTTGTTCAGTGTGAACGCTTTTATCGTTATGGTTATAGTTATAGTTATCGTTATCGTTATCGTTCTTGGTGTGAATGGGCCTTTAGAACTCCGGTGCAGTTTGAATGCTATCTGTTCCAAAACCAGAAAATCGTTGCCAAGCGATATTGGTAAATAGAAGCTATTTATGACATAAACGGACCCGGGTCCACAAACAAAAATGTGTGAAGGCAACAAGAACAGCCACACTATGTCCCAACACCATCAGAGGGACAGAGAGCTGGGTGGCACAGGAACAGCCAAACAGTGTCCATGTAAGGTCAGTGCTCCAGAGAGCTGCGCGGTCTCACAGGAACAGCCACACTGGGGGCCTCCACTCTGAAGCAGCCGGGCAGCAGATGGCGCTCTCAGCTTTTCAGGCTCCTTTGTCTCCACGCTCTCCTCACGCCATCCAGCCACCCCGCACCCCCTCTCCTCTCCTCTCCTCTCCTCCCCTCTCCTCTCCTCTCCTTCAATCCATACCCCTCCTCCTCCGCATCCCGCCAGGACTTGCCAGAATCTCCCACACACTGTGCACTTGTTCCTCTGTGCTTGGGGATGTCAAGAGCTGCTCTGGAGCCAGCGCGCACAAAGCTCTCTCACACACACGGACCACACATCCCTCTTCAGGCCAGCCAGCCCAGCTAGTCCAGCTTGCATCATCTGTCGCTTTCCTCGTCTCTCTCTCTCTCCCCTTCCCTTCCTGCCTCCCAAACAGAACAGCAAGCCTGTCAGCAGCCCCGCCAGGCTGCCCAGCCAGGCGGCAGGACCGGGGGGAGGGGGGTGTGAGGGGCTGTGTGTGTGTGTGTGGGGGTTGTGCATGGTCAAGCATACAGAATTTTAAGTGTTTGAATTCATCATGTGTGAATACTCCCTGTCAGAGAGGAGGATGGTTATTACGCCGCCACCGCCACTGAGATGACCAGCCCTGGTTGGAAAGAGAGCGAGGGAGAGACATAGAGAGAGAGAGAGAGAGAGAAATAGAGAGAGAGAAACAGAGACGCCGAGAGAGGCTGAGCCACTAGGGTGCCATTTTAGAAAGTCCTGTCTGCACCACTGGCCAGGCAAGATGGAGGACATTAACAGAAGCCTGGGTGACTTATGAGAGGCTGTCTCTCCTTGCGTGGAAGGGCTCGGTGTGGAGAGCTGGGGCTATCTTCTCTCTTCCCCTCTCTCTCTCTCCATCTCTCCTCCTCCCAATCTGGAGCGTGCTGCCACCTCTGAAGGATGCTGGTGTCTAATGACGGGGTCAGGCTCCAGGCCCTGGGCACCGGCTCGGAAAACCTCGCAGGCTCCTGCCACACCTCCGCCCCGCAGCCATCTGTTCCGAGCCGGCGTGCCCGCTGCTCCGGCGCCTCTCTCTCTCTCTCTCTCTCTCTCTCTCTAATGCAAACGCTAGCGCTGCCCGTGACGGATGTGCACGCCTCACACTGCCTCACGCTGCCTCACGCTGCCTCACGCGCTGCCTCACGCACGCTGCCCATGCATAAAGAGACAGCGGCAATCTGTAGCTAAAATTAAACAGATTGATGTGCACTAGTGCAGCACAACCCCATCCCAACCTCGCCCCTCCTCCAAACACCCCCACCCCCATCGCTGTCCTTATGACCCACCCTCTTCCCCCTCCACTCCCCTGCCACAGGCCATCCTTGGCTGCCCCCCCCCCGCCCCCCTCCTCCTTCCTCCAGCCACCCATCCCTCTGTTTTCATCCCCTCCTGTTTTCACACACGCTTCCCTCTGAAGTGTGCAGTGGCCATACATCTTTGGCCCGCAGAGACTGGCCGAGTCGCTTGGCCCGGCCTGGCCCTGTCTGCCTCGCTGCTTGGTCCCTGACCAAGCACCCTCCAGAGGATGCTGGCCTGGCACGAGGCTGTCCACCTCAGGTGACTGAGAGGTGCCAGGCCGAGGTCACGGCAGAGGTCACGGCTAACACTCGCCACATGGCACCGCCACCTCCTCCTCCACCCAAATTCTCTCTGGACCTGCTGTTATCAACCCTGCCCACCCCCGCATGGGTTAACATGGGCTATGCATGACACGCTCAAACCGAAGGCAACAGCCATAGTGTATCAGAGGTTAGAAAGAGCTAGAAAGCATAGGATTTTATATTTACTTTTAGTACTTCAAATATATATTGATTGTTACATCTCTATCACTACTTTTGGAGTACACAATGCACTGTTGCAATGTGCTCTAATCATATTACTGACATTACTGCAATACTGGCTGTACTTTTTACTTGCCTCAAAATTGGACACACTTTTGGACACTCAACCCCTCTAGCGCCACTAATGGATCACATTTCTAAGCAGATTTGAGCACTGAGCACTCTGAGTTAACAGTGTGTTTCATTTTTTTTTTTCTTTTCAAAATTGGATCGTATCAGCGGTATTTTGGAAAACCAAATCCTCTGCTTGTGTGGAGGACCCATGTGAAGCTTGACATGCTTGGAAATGCTTTTCAGAATGAAACCCGGAGATAAAGGTCAAGACGTGCATTCCTCCTTGATAAAGCTGCTTACACATTGTCCCCTTCACCCCTCAACCAGAGCCCTAGAGAGAGTCCACTAGTTATAGTTCTACTTGCCTGTTGCATCACTAAATAACACATTTTCAAACAATATTCACATATTCAGATGTAATCTAATATAGAAAAAAATAACTCACCCATTACTGTATGTTATTATTATATGTGTCCCGTAATTCCCAAATATAGGATGCACCGTAAATAAACCGCATGGCAGTATTTTATGCAAATAAAAAATAAATAAATTGTGTATTTGTTTTGAGTTGTTTAACTACATGATAAAAGAGAGATGTGTAGATGAAGCTGTAAGTGGTTCGCACTCCTAGTCCTATGGCTGTCGTCACACAAGCCCAGCTTTGTCTCGCAATACTGGGTGGGTGCTGGAGGCAAAAGGAAGGATTTTAGGAGGAAAGTCCTCCCAATTTTTCCTGTGCTGCTACCGGTTCCCTACACGGCTAACCGCTGCCTGATGGAGGCCTCTGCAGAAACAGAGAGAGAGAGAGAGAGAGAGAGAGAGAGAGAGAGAAAGGGGGAGAGAGGCACTGCTTTCATCTGCAAGCTCTTATTCTGTTGCTTTGATTGCCATCTTGCAGTCAGTGTTCAAGAGCTGGTAATGAGAGTCAGACTGAGGGAGAGAGAGAGAGAGAGAGAGAGAGAGAGAGAGAGAGGGGAAGGATGGAAGGAAAGAGGGAGAGGAACAGAAAGAGCTGACACAGTGCTGTTTACAGTTGCCACACTCCGTTTGCTGCCCACACATTGCTCTTTCTTTCTCATCACTCATGCATATACACACACGCAAACACACAGACACACACACACACACAAAAAAACATTAATATACTCCCACATTCACATACAAACAGAAGCACACAGAGAGCACATAAACACACACACACACACAGAAATGTTAATATTCTCCCACATTCACATACAGTCACATACAGAGGCACACAAAGAACCACACAAGGGAGCACACACACACATCACCAGCCACACACCCTGTCTCTGTCTCTCTCAATCTCCCCTCCTTTCTCTCCTTGGAAAAATAAAATGATTACTGCAGGTGTCTACCTGACATCCTTCTTGTCTGACTGAACTGTGGCCCTTTAGAGAATACCAAGCTCGAGATAGAACAGTAATTGGTCTCCCGCCATTCACCACGGCCAACCTCCGTGTCACACGCGGCGCGTGGGAGCACTTCTTCATCTAACCCCACCCCCCACCCACCCCTCACACACACACACACACACACACACACACACACACACACACACACACATAGCCAGCCTGCGCTAACTTGCATACACACACTCATACTCACACTCATACACACGGTCTGCACACGGACTCATACACACGGTCTGCACACAGACACATACACACACACATACACCCAGCCTGCTCACATACATACATACACACACACATACACCTGGCCTGCACACACATATACACACACATACACCCAGCCTACACACACATATACACCTGGCCTGCACACGCACACATACACACACACACACATACACACATATACACCCAGCCTGCACACACACACATACACCCAGCCTGCTCACATACATACATACACACACATACACTTGGCTTGCACACACATATACACACACATATACACACACATACACCCAGCCTACACACACATATACACCTGGCCTGCACAGGCACACATACACACACACATACACACCCAACCTGCACACACACACATACACACACATATACACGCGGCCTGCACATACACACATACACACCCAGTCTGCACTCTCCCCTCGCATTGCTCATTAGTCAACACTCCACGGAATGTGTGGTCATGTGTCTTAGCGACAGGCTTCACATGAAGTACACGAACACACACACATACACAAAGGCTAAGCAGTAAGCTGGTTTGCGTAATGTGGGAACATAAACTATGTGGTATTTGGCTTTGTGTTGGTGCGTGCAACTGCAGCACGGCATCTGAAATGTTTGTGTGATCATTTCATCTGGAGCTTGTTATTGCCTCCCAGACATACTATGATTGCAGATTTGGTTTACTTTTCATCTGTTAATCAACCTTTAAATGAACAGGACAACACTGACTGGTTCATATTTCAGCTACGGCGGGTGAATGTAAGATGTGTTCAAACACGAAGCAACTATACACCCCATGAAAATCTGTAGATGTGGGACTACAAATCAGGAGAGAGAGAGAGAGAGAGAGAGAAAAGAGAGTCAAACAAGTCTGAGATCCCCATGTCATATTAATCACATACTGCTCACCCTACTCATAATCACCAAAATAGCTTCAATTGCTCTGAGTCCATTCAATAATGCATTATACAGATAAATAGACCAATTATAAAAAGTCATTAAAATCATCGACAAACATTAGGAAGCGGCATTAATGTGCCATGCCTTTGTGTCCAATTAGCGCTAGCTGCTGTTTTCTTTCCCCCCACTCAATGCTTGGGCAGTCATGCCAGGCGAACCATGGCCAGCACAGCGAACAGCAGCAGCCCCCCACACCACCACCTCCGCTACCCCACCCACCCACCCTGCCGGCTGCCTTTCAGTGCCACCTGCCAGCGTGCATGCCCGCTATTTAAAGTGGCAGTGCAGAGACAGGAACACAAGAAAACTACAAAAAAGAAACTCTGACTCAAAAGAGACGTGCTCATCCTCAGATAATGGGAGTCTACCCCAAGCGGCCAGAGGGTGCTGTGTGTGTGTGTGTGTGTGTGTGTGTGTGTGTGTGTGCAGAGAACAGGACTCTGTCCATAAACACCCTCTCCGAGCTCCAGCAGCCAGGTTCAGTGTGTTTGGGTGACAAATGGAGAGAGTGAAAGAGTGTTATGGTGGGGGCGGGTGGGGGGTTGGGGGTGGGGTGCAGTGGCCCTTGGTACCCAGAAGGGGCAGGTGTACAGCTGCTGCTGTTGTTGGTGCCACTGCAGGTCTAATGGGGGTGGGGTTGAGGATGGGGTGGGATGGGGGCTGTAATAACCCCCCCAGCCAGGTTTGCCCCCACTGCATCTGTTATTAACTATGTGTCTCTTTAGCCTCTGGAAATAAGCCTCATCCACCCCTGCTTCCAAGCTGGAGGGATAATATTTATAGAGCTGGCTATAATGATGGTTAATTTGAAGCTTTCTGGCTCCTATCCATTCATTTTCCACTCTCTCTCTCTCACACACACACACACACACACACACACACACACACACACACACACACACACACACACACACACACACAGAAACACAGTCTCTCACTAGCCGTTTGTGCAATGTTTCTCTACGACTGCCTCCACCCCTCTCCCTCGACCCCCACCCCACTGCTCTCTCTCTCTCCTTCTCCAATCCATTAGCCTTGGTTTTCAAGGCCCTTGCAGCCAAACACATTTTCTCTATTTTCCCCTGGTGCCATCATCAGGATTCATTCGTTCGCCCTGGAGCTAATGTTTTTAATTCAATCGTAGCAATCCATATCTGGGCCCTGTTCCTCTCTGGCTCTCTGGAGAGGTAGCACAGAGAGGCAGGCGACCAACCAACCCCCTTTCCCATTCCTGTACCCCCCTCCCAACACACACACACACACACACACACACACACACACACACAAAACCGCCCCACCTTGGGGAGTGTGTCTGTGGAGCCTTGATAAGGGCAGCCATGCATCGCACTCACAAGGCAGGCCGACGAGTACGCGGCCAGAATAGTTAGACGTGTTTACGCTGCGTAATCTGCACAGCAATGAAATGTCAGCGTGAAAGAGAGAGAGAGAGATGGAGAGAGAGAGAGAGAGAGAGGGGAAAAAAAGAGAGAAACACAGCGGCTGTGTTGGCTGCCCTTACTCTCCCTGCCGGAGGGAAACTGCAGCAGTGGCTATTAATGTTTCACAACACATCTGTGTCTCGCTCTCTTTCTCTCTCTCTCTTTTCTGCACTTTCTTTTTTTCCAAGGCCAGTTTTGCCAGAGAGATGAGAGGGGTGGGGGATGAGAGGTGGTGTGTGTGTGTGTGTGTGTGTGTTGGGGGGTAATGTGCGGGGCTGGAGCTCAGGCGTGCAGCGCTTTCCCACATCTCTCATGTTTTGCTGCTCCAGTGCTCATCAGACTCAATCACTTGTGCAATGTGTTTTTATGAATTAATAAAAGGCACTTTGGAGGCCCGGCGGGGAGATGGGGGAATGCAATCTATGGAAGTTTAATGAGCACCGCGGGGACTCGGCTGCCATGCTATCGGCGGAGGCCTGTGCTACCGCAGCGGCGGCGGCCTCGCTCTACATCACTGTCACCGCGGCGACCAGGGGCGCCCGGGCAGCCAGAGATGACTATCATTACCCAGATAAATACATCTGCCCTCCAGAGTACACTACTCTTGCATGCCCAGTCCACCCCCTCTCCCGCACCCGTGTCCACCCACCCCTCTACCCCCCCCTACCTGCCAACAACCCCTCACCCTCACCACCTTCTCCTGGCTGGCTGATGTTATCTGCACCCACCACCCCCACCTTGCAGCCACTCAGAGTGGCAGGGTCAGGCCCGGGCCCCACGCCCCCCCTGTTAACACCGTCTGATCGCTGCATTAATGCCCCCGGGCTGCGCTCTATGCAGGCCCACCAGCCAGCCTGCCAGCCTGAAAATACAGCAGGTTCACTAAATAACACCCAGAGGTGTGTGTGTGTGTGGGGCTAGGTGTGAGAGAATCCACAGTAGTACACAGCAGCCATTACTGAAGGCCCCCCCACCACAACCACCACTAGTGTCTCTCCTCCTCTTCCACAGGCAATTATTTCAGTGCAAGCGCATCTGAGTTGGGCGGTAGGACGTGGTAATTATAGAGGTCAGAGAGAGTGGATGAGGCTTTGCTTTCTCTCTCCGTGCTCAGTCTCTGGGGCCTGCTTCACAGATGAGCCCCCAAGTTACAACACGACCATTGATTAAAGACCCGCCACAGGCATTGATTTGAACGAGCCTGGGTCCCAGGTGCAGGAAAAGTCATTTCTGCTCTGTCGATTGCTAATCACAAAATGAAATGTATTGTGCCACCGCAACGAGTCGCAGTGGTGAGGCATGCACAACTAAATCGCAATCATAGAGACAGGAGTGAAGAGTGCAGGGAGCACATTTATGGGCCAAGTGGGCTTTCTGTAATGAACAGGAAGCGGTTTGTCAAAATGTCTTTGTTGCTGTTGTCAGAGCAAGGTCCCACCTGTAACCAGTGTGGACTATTAATTCAGGATATTTATGCTTACTTGTCTGCAGACTACATCTGAAATATTGCCATCATGTGCTTGGCACATTTGATGTAATTGTCAAAATGTATCAATAAACAATTAAAATAAATAGGCAGAAACATCAAGGGAAGCTTATAAAGGGCATGTTAAATGCCATGAAATAACATTAAAAAATAGCATGCCTTTTCAGTGGACTATCTACAATTACTCAAAAAAGGAACTTCTTGTCTTGTTTACTGACTTCCTGGAGAAACGCCATGTGAAAGCTTAGTTCCCTCTCTGGCCATGGGCTGAGGGTACAATTCACCTTGTTGACGGTTGCGCTCTGCACACACAGTTGTGAACTGCAGCAGCCAAGAGCAAGTGTGTGTGTGTGTGTGTGTGTGTGTGTGTGTGTGTGGGTGGTTGGGGGGGTACTGAACCCAGGAACCCTACCTGTGATGAGCATCTACTCAACAGCTCTGAGGAATTTCACCTGTAGGTAGACTGCCTCACGAATATCTCCTCCTCAGCTTGTCTGAGCCATGCAGGGAGCGAGCAGAGACCTAGACTTTTGATATGAAAATTCTATTTCAGTCACTCACATTAATTGCCTTTGAAATTGAATGACGGTTAGATGAGAGGACAGCTCAAGGGAAAGGGGAGACAGGTCTTGTTTTTTGGGAACACTAAAAAAGAACACAAAAAGGAAGTTGGATAGTCATCCTTTTTCACTCTATTCCGGTCAGAAAGATTACCATCTACTGGTTGGATAATAGGCCATCAGAGTGGACAATGAAAGCTAAAAAAAAAAAAAAAAAAACTTTCCAGACAAGAAATCAAAGTCACAGGGCTCCCTTGAATTATTCATAGCTACTGCATCGGCCTGTTCTGCCAGATTACACAAGGGCTTTCATTAATGCACTGGTAATGTATAAAATAGCTTTAAAAATAAAACGCAGCCGAAATTTCAAATCGAGGATGGGAGGGAGAGGAGAGTAGAGCGAAATTACCATAAGCTTTCGCTGGGTTTATTTCTCCTCATGTGTGCCGAGAGCTGACCTTCCCGGGCGCAGTAATAATGTAGTAGGGATTAAAATGTGATACCATCGACGACAAGAGCTTCTCACGCTTATTCTAATGACGGCTGTTGTGTGACAGCCCGCGCTCTTGACTGCGGCAACAGTCATCCTGCCGTAATAAGGCACTTACCATCGTGACTTCCGCCCTTCGTCGCCACGGGGAGAGCGGCTGTCAGGAACAAGAGGTTTGTCGCTGAATATATTTGTGAGAGAAACTGGATGGCATCAGGAGAACGTGTAACATTGCACCTGTGGTATCACCAGCGTTGACAGACAGGTTTTGCTGAGGGGGAGTAGTCAGCTGAACGTCCATAGTAATTCAACACACTGCACGTCGTCTTTTTGCTGGCTGGAAATTGGGTATATTTATATTTATGAGTCTGCTGCTCTGAAATGAGCGACGAAACGAAACACACGTAGGCGAAACTTGTATTTTAGAATGCTGCAAGGCAGGGATGGTGGTGTAGCACAAGCCTCGGTGCACAAACCATGTTAAAGAAAAACAGAATAACAAACCAACAAAGAAAAAAAGCGTGACTGCGATTTCAGTTCACCTGCCTCCCACTCTGTCGAGTGCACATTTCATTAATTACGGTGTCTTGGCTGTCAACTAAGATAATTGTTTGTCAGAGCATCAGTCAGTGGCTCCTCTGAGTAAATAGAGATGTACGGTTTGCCTGTCGCTTCCAATCGCTGCCGCAGCCAGACTGCTGCTGTCCTCCGACATCACATCAAACCAGCCATTACTTATTCATCGTATGCAGTCAGTCAGAGCGCGGATATTACTCTCAATCTTGGCAGCGGTGCAGTGGCTCGTATCAGCCAGTGGAAGGTCATGATTGAGGCACGTTGCCTGGGTCATAGTACTCTTTAGGGATGACCTAAGTTATCTGATGGCGGCGGATGTCAATATCGCATGATGCCAACATCTCTAAACAGCAGATAGCTACTGCACATACCCGCCAGACTCTCCTGTGGCCTGTGGAATAAAAATAGGCCCTGGCTGGCCTGACATTCTCTGCACTCCAGATTTACCATAGAGAAGATGAAAAATATATTTAGCCTTTGAGTCAGGATTTCTCTAATTTTTTATTATTATTCTGTGAAGAAATTACTGTACTTGCTGTACAAAATAATAATGACATGATTAATGGCCATGCCTGAGGTTATATGAAAGGACCTTGTTCAACCTTTTAAATGCTAAAACAATATGTTTACTTTCTTATTTTTCATGACTAAAGGTGAGTATAGGTGCATTTCTACAAACACAAGAGCCGAAGCTGTTTGGGCACTTTGTTATTGAGGTGTATTGTCTGAATGGGTGGCTAAACTAATCTGCGCTGATTGCCTGTCTGAAGGAGCATGATCGTATTTTCCATGGCAGCTCCTGGTTGTGTCACGGCCTAGACGACAGATCCTGAACTGCCTGAGTAATGAGGCACAGCAACACCGTCCCTCCTCAGCCGCAGTCTTCAATTCCTTCTACGTCCTCCAATTCCTCCTACGTCCTCCAATCACCCATAGCCTCGCCGCCTATCCTCTTTCTCTCTCTTCCCCTCTCTCTCTCCCTCTCCATCCATCTCCAACCCCCATCTCTATCTCTCTTTCTCTCTCTCTCTCTCTCTCTCTCTCTCTCTCTCCCCCCCCACGAGGCTCTCTCTCTCTCTCTCTCTCTCTCTCTCTCTCTCTCTCTCTCTCTCTCTCCACCCCCACGAGGCCTCTCTTGGGGGCTAATCGGTTGGCAGCCCACCGGCTAGGTAAAAAAAACCTCACCTGGTGACCAGGAGCGCTTGCTTGAGAGAGCGGCTGTAAATACAAACGTCTAATGGCTTTTCATTTTAATTTAAAGGCTTTGGAGGAGGCAGGCAGCCGGGCGGGTAGGGATGGTCCAGCCGCTACGCCTGTGCAGGGGATGGAGGCGAGTAATTAGTGTTTCTGAAACCTGAGCAGTTATTTAAAAATCAATGGCTTGTCATTATACCCCGGCATTATTCCCCTGGAGCACAGCTATTGATTTGCTCATGTGCTTACTGATTATCGACCTCGGCCAGTAATTTGCTGGTAAATGTACATGATGTATGGGGGGGTCCTCTGATAATAGCTTCATGCTATTAAAACGGCATTACTCAGCAGGTAGGCCAGGCACAGCTGTGTGATGAGGGCTGACGGGAGGGGGGGGGGGGCTGAGGTGGTGTCGCTATGAGACAGGATGTGTGTGGGGGTTCTGTTGTCAAGAGCAGGTTGTTGTCAAGGTGAACCGCAGACACTCCCTATACATAAGTCATTAAAGGAGGAGCAGGCGAAGTGAGCCGTTGCTGAGTGAGAGACAGCTGGCTGTTCCACTCTTAAACTTGCATTAGGGTTGGCATGACACACTTTCTGGCACTTGATATGAAGTTCATTGTTTACCAGCCTACCTGAAAGTGTAATGAAATGAATCTAATGTACCCCCAGTACTATTAAGAAAGACCTGTACCATTCATGATCATGTGTATTGTTCCTCTGATTAAATGAATAATTTATCAGGAAATTGGCAAATGAGGACAGTAGTTGCTAAGGCCTTGAGGTTAAGTGTGATTATAACCTAGCAAATCTGTGGTTGCACTTTAGTGGCTACACTGTGCGTCAGAACAAACCCCAATTATTTCTGAAATCCGTCTTAAATATTCATAATCTCTTTTGTAAGGCAAACTGTCTGTAGTTCTGAGTGTTGACTCATTTACAGAAATAATCTTTAATCCTCCTCTTGTGGCTGGGTATTAAAACAGTTTGAAAAGGGGCCGAGGGAAAACAGAAAACTAGAGCAAAAACAAGCTAGTATTGTTCTGCCGAATCTTACTCACATGCAAACACCACTAGCTTTCTGTATGCTAGCTGCCATTCCTGTCGGCGAGGACACAGCAAAAGATAGAGCCCCTATGCTCTCTTTCAGCTATGCAGCCCCTGTTGTCATTACCAGTGCACTAACTGTTTGGGCAAAACCACCCTGAGCTGTAGCAATTGTGCGCAGTGAGCTGCCGTATTGTCCTCCAGTGAAGCGGATAAGGTTAAGTGCAGTCTGCAGCAACACACACACTAGAGAAACAGGGCCGAGACACACCACAATTGAGCCCATTCATGCAGAGGCTCTGTGCCCCAGTTATGGAGGGAGGGGCGGACCAGTGAGAGGATGGACATGGATGATGACGGAGGGAGAGAGGGAGGGAAGAGAGAGAGAGAGAGAGAGAGAAAAAAGCAGGGGAGAGTGGGTGGACGAGGCAGCCATAGAAACCAGGATAAAGGGAAGTCACTTAAGCCCTTGTAATCAGCCAGTGAGCAGACAAGGCTGGCGAGTGTTTTCCCATAAACCACAATGGTGCCGGCCCCAGTGGAGGTATTCAGTCCCGCAGGAGCGGAGCCAAGGCTGGCTCACATCAAAGCAGCAGTTAGTCGCCCCTGCCCCCACACACACACACACATACACACACACACACACACAGCGCTATGGATTATCATTTGCATAATTGAAGTTTGTATACAGATGCATGGTGGCAGCCTCATGGATCATTTTGCCCAGAAGTCCGTTGCATAATGTGTGTTTTGCATCCATTCTGCCAATGCAAACTGCCGCCGTCTCGCCTGCACCCCCCCTCACCCCCTCCCTCCCTCCTCCATGCGCCTGCTCTTGTCTCTGCTGCTCCTGGTGAAAGGGAGAAAGTGAGAGAAGGTCTGTGCTCTGCTCCAAACAGCAGTATATAATACTCTCATCCTCTTAGTCCACAGAGAATATCTGGATTATTGCTACTGAAGTTAAATAATGCCGCTGAACACATGTTATATATTACACCCCCCTCCCTCCCCCTCCTCCATGCGCCTGCTCTTGTCTCTGCTGCTCCTGGTGAAAGGAGAAAGTGAGAGAAGGTCTGTGCTCTGCTCCAAACAGCAGTATATAATACTCTCATCCTCTTAGTCCACAGAGAATATCTGGATTATTGCTACTGAAGTTAAATAATGCCGCACAGACACATGTTATATATTAGAAAGTCTGTTATTATACAATAGTATAGCTAACTTGTGTTGGACGACAAAAGTTACTGTTTTTATTCTCATTTTCAGCATTTTCCTACCTTGCAATTTCATCTTTTCATAAATACTGCAGTCACATCCTGGTAGATACATTAGCTGTTCGAAATAATTTTCTCACAGAATGTTTTAATTTGTGTAGTGCTGAAGCGTGGTGTCCTGCGTGAAATCTCCTCAGTGGGCAGTGAGGGGCAGTAGAGAGAGGGCTAGAGACCCCATGGCTGAGTGCTCCACGGCCCCGTGGTGCTGCAGTCTGCTCCGGCTTTTCCCAGCAGCTCCTGTGTCCTGCCGCGTCCTGAGCAAGCAAGCTAGCGAGGGAGCAGCCCCTCCTCTCCCCACCAGAGGCTGCCACCCCTCCCCTCCCCTCCCCTCCTCTCCCCTGCCGCCTCCTGCCTGCCCTGTTAATGACAGAGCTCCCGCTGGGCCTTTGTGCGCCGCTCCCCGGAGCCCACACCAAACTGCCACTCCAGCCTCCACCCGCACTCTACAGCTCCACCTTGGCCACAAGCTCCGACGCCAAGCTTCTCAGGGCCTCCATTCTGCCAGAGGAGTCCTACTGGGCACCCTCTCCACCCGGCTTTATTTCCCAGTCTCAGTGGGCCGCTGGGCCACCACTGCCCCCGGCACACATAAATGCCTGGTTTTGTTCTCCTATTGGCATGTCATGTCATTGTGTCTATGATCGCCGATGATGGGGAGAGGCAAAGGCTGTATTTTACCCTTTTTGTGTGTGTGTGTGCGCGTTTGTGTGTGTCTCTGTGTGTGTGTCTGTGTGGGCGTGCGTCTATATGTAAGCAGGTTAATCTTTTACAACAATGGCTCAAAACAATATCACCTCATCCCTTAACTGCCTAACTGTCCGAAAGATTAGGCCGTGGTCACTGAAAGTGAGCTCTGATTGGTCCAGCCCTAACCGGAGGCATGGACTTCTGCTTTCCCACAGAGCTGATAAATCATTGTGGGTCGTTATTGCAGCCCCAACCGCACATTTATATTCCAACGAAGGTGTGCGGCATAGTGAGATAGGAGACCAGTCGGCTGGGGATTTGCATGACTGTGCTGTATGGAGCATCTGAGAGCCTGCCGGGGGACTTACACTCTACCAAAAGCCATTTGTGCAAATGAGAAAGCCATCACACCTGGCCTACATTTGCATGGATTTAGGGAAACGAGGAGGGAAAAGGGATCATGCATAACCTGGCCAGATAAGTCCACACACACACACACACACACACACACACACACACACAAAAACACACATACACAGACGCACATACACAAACACAGACAAATGGAGAGCATGTCAGTCAGTGCCAGGCCCCCACCATGTCAAATACAAATGACAGTAAAACTAACCTGACTACAAGCTAGGATCAGAGAGTAGCGGAGGATTTGGAAAAGAGTCAGAAACACTAACAGGTGATGACATTTTAGTCGTGCGTGTGTGTGTGTGTGTGAAACAGAGCTAGAGGTTCTCCATCTCTTATGCATGTTTACTCTGCATCCTCTAACAAAGCAGACTGCCGATTTGCATACAGAAGGTCATTGCCTTGGTGACGTGGGCAGGAGTGACCCTGCACCCGGTGTCGTGGCAACGCTGGACAGAGCTCAGATACAATATACATAGAGAGGGTTGAAGCAAAGGCTGTTTGGTACCCCCTTTACCTGTCAGTCAAAGACAGTGAAGAAGAGGCTAATGCAATGTGCTATTTTCCTACAAAACACAGTAAATAATCCTCATGTATAACCTTTCATTTTTCAAATTATGACTACCAGCATATAGCCAGGACTCATTTACATGTTATTTACACAACTACTCATACATATGTAACTATTTTGGTGTCAATACAGTCTGATGGAGCTGAAGTGAGCTCAGTGAGTTTTGTTTTGTTTTTTTCCCAGGAAAGTATGAAGTTTGATGTTTTTCTATATACTGTATGATCCCTCCACTCTGAAGAGGAAAAGCACAACCACCTCAGAGCTTGAAAGCTGCAGTATGCCGCTCCATTTTAATAGTAGTACATGCTGAGCCATTGGAAGCTGCCGGAACATTTGCCAGTCTTATCTGTGTTGGGCGCGCTCTATGTGGTGATTAATTGCTCAGAGTTATGGATGAACTAATTAAAGCATTGAAGGACTCATCTCATTAGGCGGAGAGAGGGGAGAGTGCAGTGCGTCGGTGCGAATGCCCCATGCTGGTCTAGCTCACAGGGGTTGCTTTCAAGCAGCCTCCCTCCCCGCCTCACACACACACACACACACACACACACACACACACACAGACAAACACTCCCTCGCAGGGTGCCTCTCCACTGCTCTCAGTGTCAGTACTGCAGGCAGCCCACCACATGCAAACATCCACTTACACACAGTCTCACACACACATACACACCTATTCCCTCTGTCATATACACACACACACACACACACATACACAGGCACAAACAATCTTTCACACTTACAGACACACATACACAGAACTACCATACATTCATGCACTCACAGGACCATGTTGTACCTGGCTATGTACAAACAGTACAAATATGCAAATGCATGCTAAATATGCAAATTCTTCAACTGTAAACATAAATACTATGCATAACATGCATGCAGAAGTATGCAAACAATCATATAGACCATGAGCATTCAACATGCCCAAATCAACACACTACATCTATACACACATAAGTGCAGCCACAGTAAATATATGCATTCAAATCTACTCATCTAAAACACATGTCCAAACATGGACCTTTTGATATCTGAGTTTTGGTTTGCAAATTGACACAAAAGAGGCTTTTTAGGTAAGCATGCCCAGGACAAACATAGCCTAAGATAGAGAGTCCTGGGGCACCGCCTCAAAACTACCTTCCTCTTCCTGTGTGCACAAAGACAGCTTGTTTACACACACCCACACACCATCAACAGCCACGCTCAACACACACTGAGACCTTTGCTTACTGCAGTAAACAAGCACCTTACATTAGCACACAGCCGACTCCCACAAAACACATACACACTTGAATGCATACACACACACACACACAAACATGCATGCACATGCATACACACATACACACTATCTCCCTCTAAAACACACATACACACCCAGAAATATGTATGCATGCCCTCAACCACACACCAAGTGTATGAACACAAACAAATCACCAGCAGCACAAACAGCCCACTCAGCAGCAGTCTTTGCCAATATGGATAAATGACAGCTTTATTCTTCCTCCTGTAAAACTACTTCATATATCATCAAGTCCAAGGTAAAATGAGGATGAAACAACCTTTCGGTTGTATGGGTGTTGTGAAATAGTAAACTATTTAATGAGCGGGGTTGGACTATAACTAGGATTGAGTGCTGGTATGGTTCACAGAACTGATGAAAACGTTCTTTTGGCATTGCTATACACGTTACACATATTGCTTAATCTAATTTCAAAAATGTATTAAATCCCCTATATGTTTGCAGCCCACTATGTACACTGTAACCTGCACGTTTGCACACACACTTTCTCTGACACACACAAATGCACAAATGTCCATGCATACATAGATATTACATAGAAGCATGCATTCATGCATACATAGATCTCTTTTTAGTTTCACATAAACACACACACACACACACACACACACACAAAGAGAGGGAGAGAAAGAGACCTGTACATCTTCCGAGGCGTACAAAGAAGAGTTATGATGACACAGGCCTGCATCAGCAGGCTGGCGGCTGGCTGAGGGGAGCGCCAGCGTGTTCTCCCAGCATCCTCCAGTGTGGCCATTCCATTATTCTTGGCTCACTCATTGATCGAGGGGAGCTGTTTTAGAGGGTGTCCATCAGCGCGGCCAGATTGATGGGGACAAGCCGCACGGCCGGCTGGCCGGCAGTGTCTCTCCTCGTCGGGGGAAGCAGCCCAGCTCGGGCCCATGCCATCAATCCCACGCACGGTGCTGTGTGAGCGCGGGGCTGTTACTGCTGCTGCTGCTGACTGGACGGACCAGCATGAATCAAAACAGACACACAGGCCCACGATAAACGATGTGGATATTCTGCTGACCACTGATCAAAGCTACCCGGCCAATCACCCCCCCCCCCCCAAACACACACACACACCCTTCTGCCTGCCCTCCACCAGCAAACTCATCTCAGATTACTGATATTATGCCTCTCCCCCGCCCAGGCCAGGCCTAAGCTCCTCTGCTTATGCTCCACATGCAGAGGGTGTTTGACTGCGGCACCGGTGCCATGCCGTCAGCTGCTAGAGCTGATAACAGGCTGAGCAGACACCTGACCGACCTCCGCCAGCGCCAACTGGAGGATCCCGCACTCGAGTCCGCCCGCAGCCCGCCCCTCCAGTTTGATGTGCCAACTGTGGCGTGCCAGGCTGGAAGATGGGCACATGGGCCGACCTACAGAGATACTGAGGTGTGCCAGGGATCGGCCCCAGCAGCGGCCAGCCCTTTCTCTGGGCAGCTTGACCCATACATCACCATTACGAGTCGTCTGCCCACTGCAGAGGAGCCCTGGCCGCTATTAAGCCAGATGGATGGCAGCAGAGTCCCAGGGCCCCGACTGCAATACGAGCGGCGCTCTCTTACGGCTTTGCACCTTTTAATGAGCACTTAATATCGCTGACAAATTTACAAGGCGTTTAAAAATGACCGAGTCAGCCGCTCCAACACCAAAGCAGGGGCGGGGCTGGGGGGTTGAGAAGGAGATAAAGCATCCAGTTTCATCCGCCGCTGTCCGGGCGCTAATAAACACATGACTGGATTTATCTGTGCGGCAGTGGCTGCGATGGCGCAGTGCCGGCCAGCACCTATACGACTCGAATAACTCACCTCAGACACCTGTCTGTGTGACTCATGGCCTAGCGGGGGGGGGGCAGTCAAACAGATACAGCTAATTGTTGGCGGCTTGCCACCCCTTTCATTTGTTTCATTTTATTTATTTATTTTACCCCCCAACACCCCCTTCCCCCAACTGAAACATTTTAACACAACATTGATGGGTGAATGATTTAATACCAGGTATCAAGCATATCATTGTAATCGCACCTCTAATTAAGCCTAATTAAAACAATCTAATGGATGCCGAGGCACTGAGCGGCTATGAATCACTTGTCTCGGCCTCGGTGGATCCCTGCCTGAGTGGAAGTGCCTTTGCATTCAGCATGCTCACACCTCTGCCCCAATCACGTCTAATTCCCTCTAAAGCCCTGTCAAGCATTAATTAAGCCGGGAAAAGCTTAATAATTAAGATAGTGCAGAGGACCAATAACGAGCGGGTATTTTTTCCTTGCTTTCGCTCAGATTATAGGACCCTGGAGGTGTTACTCTATCTTGATGAAATATGGACAATTGACAAATCAGTGCCTCCCGGCGGGCCTAATGTCGGCTGCATATTCATGGCCTTTTCGATTTTTAATCAAAGTCAAACGCGGGACCCCAGCACAGGCTCATCCCCACCCCCACCCCTGGTATGAATAATTCATGGTGTTTAGCTGGCAGTGGTGGGGTGCAGCTGGCAGGGGGAGGTGTGGCGCTGGCTGAAGAGGCCCGGTCCAAATGGAGGTGCCACATGGCAGGCCCAGATGTTCTGGCGTCCGCGTGTGCATAGCTCATCAAAAAAACACGACCAGCGCCACTACTGGGCCCGCGCCATGCGAGAAGGCCTGGCCATCTGCTTCCTGCCAGCCAGCCCCAGTGCATTGTAGGCAGGATGTTTTTATTGCCTGGAGGGCTGACATCAATGTCCATAGGCTGCATTGGCTCGCCTTGTGGCCCAAGAAGGATGCTAGTTGATGTTCGCCTTGTTTTGTTTGACGTTAGCTTCATTGCGTTGAAGCCAAAGCAAGAACCCTAGTCAGTCTTCAGCTTTGTAGTCAGGCTATCTGACCACTGTCCATGCTATGCCAGAGAAGCTACAATGCTTCAGGAAGATATATACTCCATTAGCTATGTCATGTTAGCATGGTTACTTGGGGTTACTTGGGGTCATTGTTACACCTGCTGCCCTTAATCTGGACTAACTATCGATTTACAATGGCCCTTACTGCCTTTATCTCCCATGTGAGGGATTATCGCTTATCCTGTATGTACACAAATTATTATTATTCAATAGCGACCCTATTGCTGGCACTGACACATTGTGGTGGGTGATTATTGGTGCCAGAGGCTCAATATTAGCCCTTCTCTCTGGGCAGGGGGTGGTTTTAATGCACCACATTGGGCCCACAGCCTGCTTTGTGTCCCAGTTCCACAAATGGCTCTTCCTCTCAATAATACATGTGGCTGGGACTGCTGTGGCCGAGCCCGCAGCCATCCCCCACCGGAGGCATTCACACAGCTTCCACACTAGATTTGAGCCATTAAACTGTGCCACCGTGGTGCCTTCTAACCATCCACTCACACACACACACACAGACACACTCTCCTGCCAGTGTCAACCGTGCGTGGCGCTCGTGGCTATCCTGATCCAGCAGTTCCACTGGGAGCCCGTCCTGCGTGAGCGCACCTGAGGCAAAGCTGGCATGCCCCCCACCCCCACTCACTCCCCGACACACACTTCCTGTGGACAACATCCGCCCAACCGCACCCCACCCCTCTGTGCCCCCATGCATACTGCCCCCTCTGTGCCCCGGCGCGTCCTGCCCGCCTGCCTGCCTGCCACTTTGAAGCGCTCCACTGGCACTGCTCGGCTTTGGTCTGCCTGCTCTTGGTTTTTTTTTATCTCTTCCTTTTTTTCTCCTCGCTGCTGTTTTATGCAGTTGGTGAAACAGTCATGCAGGCCCTGTCAGATATGGTAATGCAGCCTGCCCCACTCTTCCTCCCTCCCTCTCTTTTCTCTCTCTCTCTCTCTCTCTCCCTCTCTCTCTGCCCACAGCACTCCTCTCAAAGTTTAATGTGGCTGTCAGAACACACCTGACTGCAGGCCTCTGATGGAGAGGGGGAGCTTCATCATGCAGTCGTCCCTCTGCATCCATCCCTCACCTCTCCTCTCTCCCTCTCTCTCTCTCTCTCTCTGTAACTCGCATGCCTTTCATCGCCTCTCTCTCTCTCTCCTTCTCATCTCTCTCTTTTTGTCTCCAAGTTTGCCTGTTTCCCTTGCTCCCTCTTCTAGCAGCAGACAGAGACACAGAAAGGGGGGGGGGAAGAGAGATGGAGGGCAAGAGGGAGATAGAGGAAATGGACCAAGGGCCAATATGTATCTCCTTTCCCTCTCCATGCAGTGAAGCATCCATGAGGAGATATCAGTGGAGTGCAGTGAAGTGCCTACAGTGTTGCTACGCTGGTTCACAGGACTCCATTTCCCACGCTGCACCTGTGCCTGTCTGACTTCCCTCAAGTCCTTCCTGGCTAATATGGGAACCACTTACCCTTTCGGATACACGTATGGCATGCGAACAATGAGTCATCAGTTTTAGGTGGACGTGTTACTGCTTGCCCTGGCGAGTGGCTACATTAGTGAGAGCACTCTCCTTGTGTGTGAATGCCTCTATGTGTGTGTGTGTGTGTCCTTATACCAAGGCCTCTGGCCTGCCCACACTGAGGAACTCTGTTGCCTCATCTACCCTTGGCTTGTTATCAATGAATTCCACCACCCTTTGATATGACACAATGAATTTGTGTTGTGTGTGTACATGCTTGTGTGATTGCCTTTGTTTGTGTGTGTGTGTGTGTGTGTGTGTGTCTGTCACATTGCCTCTGCCTCAGCCTCTGTGTGAGTGTACCATGTGCTAATGAGAGTGGCTCTGTTTGTGAGTGTTTATCTGTGTCTCCCTGGGTGTGTGTGTGTGTGTATGTGTGTGTGTGTGTCTACTCCAGTGCTCCATATCTCTTATCTGGTGTGCCTTCAGTGTATCCTTCGTACTGCTGTCACAGTCTCTCCTCGCTGCTACACACACACACACACACACACACACACACACACACACACACACACACAACACACACACTCCCCTCCCCCGGCTCGGTGCCACACACATCAAAAGGATTATTTACTCCTTTTGTAAGCAAGCGGAGTTCCAGTTCACATATTAATCATTTATAAGTTTCCAGGATCCAAGCTCTCTGTAATCCCATCTGTACGAGACGCAGCATCTGAAGCAAAGTGAAAAAGAGACACCATGAATTATTAACTTCGCCCATAATAGAATTTCAATATGTCTGCCGGTTTTCACTTTTTCACATAAAAAACTCTATTGATCCGTTCTATTTACACTAAGCCCCCACATGACTCACTAATCTACAGTTAGCTGGAGCAAGGTCTCTCCCTTTAACACCAGCAAGCAAACACACACACACACACACACACACACACAGAGTGAAAACCTAGAATGGTTACACGGTAAACACTCAAAGGGTCATGTGACATTGATGCATGATTGCTCCCTATTCAGCTTCCGTGTCTGTAGAAACCAAACAGATTAAAAAAAAAAAAAAAAAAAACACTAGGACACCCTGCTGGCAAAGTGGGCCAGCAAAACAGCGGAGGGGCCAAATTTCTGTTCCTCTTTACAGGTAATTTAACATATTCCCCCGGACCCCTTCAGTTGACTGGTCCCGACGCAATGCAATACAAAAAAAAAACAAGCATCGGGTGACGACAGCGTCTTGGGTCGCCGGCGTGCAAAGTGCACAGCGTCCCTTTAATGGGGGCGAAAGAAATTTCCCATGAAAAATTGATGTGGAAAGTGTGTTTGTGTACAGGGAACACTAGCCAAGGTGGTGTCGAGCAACTGGGTTAGACCTTCCAAGCTGTTCCAGAGGACAAGCACAGCCGTTTCACACTGTGGCAGAGGATTAGAGCCTCTCAGCGGGGCCGAGGGGCCGGTGGGAAGGGTGTCCGGCGGAGGGGGTGTTAATCAGATAGGGGTCATTTATTATATAAGAGGGCTGGTAGGGCCGGCGAGGCAAGGCAAGGCAAGGCAAGGCGCGGATGTGGTCTGGATTGCCTCAGCCAGTGTCTGCTTACCGTGGCAGTGTTTCAGTGCGCTGTAAGAGCATGCTTTATTTATACAGCTTGTACACGCCACTCACGCGGCCTCGCTAGCCCGCTGGAGCTGCCTGTCTGGGGCTCTGGGGGGACGCGGAGGGCGAGACCCAGCCAAGGGAGGAGGGGGGTGGGGGCGGGGGCGCACCAGGGGGAGGAGGGGGAAGGGCGGTTGGAACGCGTGTGGATCAACACTGTCAGGAGCACTAATTTCAGCTCTTTATTTAATCAAAGGGCCTAGCTGCAGACAGAGAGCAAGCACAGGGCACACTCAGGCTCACGCTCGGGGTCTGTTTTCCCTCCCTCCCTCCTCCTTTTCTCTCTCTATCTCTCTCTCTCTCTCTCTCTCTCTCTTCAGAGCCTGGGATTGGCAAGGCCAGGCCGACCAATCAGGAAGGGCACATGGACAGACGGCAGGTCCAGACACTGACCCCTGCTGGGCCGTGGGTCAAATCAGCATTAAACGCAGGAAACGGTCCCTCTTCAGGGATCATGAAGGCGGGTGGATGGGGAGGGGTTGTGTGTGTGTGTGCATATGTTGGGGTGGGTGGTGCAATTGTGTGTGTGTGTGTGTGTGTGTGTGTGTGTGTGTGTGTGTGTTGTTGGTGGGTGTGTGTGTGTGTGTGTGTGTGTGTGTGTGTGTGTGTGTGCGTGCGTGCGTGTGTTGGAGTGGGTGGTGCAGTTGTGTGTGTGTGAGTGTGTGTGTTGGTCGGGTGTGTGTGTGTCTTTGTGTGTGTGTTGTGTGTGTGTGTGTCTGTTGATGGGTGAATTGGGGGTCATCTCCGGTGTGCTCCCTGGTTTCCCCCTTGCAACTGGAGACGCCCCCGTCTGCTAAAAGCCTGAATGAGATTACAGCACCATCATAATGGTAATCACTCTTACTTATCCCCATTATCCCTGATTTAGCAATCCCAATTAAGGCATGCTATTCCATTTCACAGACAGTATTGATCTGAATGGGCTCGCTTAAAAAGGCTTGGCAGTAGGCATGGGGTGCCCATTACCTGTGTGTTTAAAAGCTCAGCCGAGCAGGGACTCTAGAGAGAAGAGACTGTGTGTGTGTGTGTGTGTGTGTGTGTGTGTGTGTGTGTGTGTGTGTGAGTGAGTGAGAGACAGATAAGCCTTGGCATTGACTGGTATTAATCCTGTCTGTTTTGCATTGTCAGAGCCTGTGTTTGAACAATGCTGTTGTCTCCTTGTTTGCTAATTTAGGAACAAACATTTGCCTGTGCAGCAAACAAGCTCTCCCAGGAAGTGTTATTAATAGGATAATTAAACTGACTGTAATGAGCTGGATTACTGCTAATTATGACAAGATTTGTTTTGGCATTTGTCTGAGAGGAGGCAGCGAAGTGTTAAAGTCTACCTAGGAGTTCATTATGCCGATGAGTATGCACCTGAGTGCACAGGACACCTCCAGGTTGCTGGGGTGTGTGTGTGTGTGTCTGTGTGTGTATGTGGGTCACCGGTGTGTGTGTGTGTGTTTGCGCATGTGCGTGTGTGGGGAGAGATAGCAGGGCACCGCCACCGTCCCCCAGGGACAAGTCACCAGGCCAGCACACACAGTGCCAGCTCTGACCCAGGACACAGTAATTTACTCAGATACACAAACACACACACAAACTCATACATACACATACAAACATACAAACACACACACAACTCAAGCACACACACACTCACGCACACATTTATTCAACACATACATATTATTACACATAGATACACAGTGGCACACACACACACACACACACATACTGTATATACCCCAACACACTCTCTCACACAGCTTAATGAGTATAAATCCATGGCTAATGGCTGTTTTTGTGGGTCAGCACCGGACCTGAATGACTAGGTTTGTGTTCTTATCGGCCTCTGCGCACAGGAGGATTGGCACCATTGACCATAGAGCACTTTCATGCCTACTTATCCACACACCTCAAATGGTTCTCCCGCCCAAGGCCGCTCCGTGGATTACCACGCTTTCCAAGTAAGTAAGCAGCTCCATGGGGACACCGAGGGAAGGAGCTGGGAGGGTGTGTGTGTGTGTGTGGGGGGTCTGCTAATGAATGTACAAACGGTCACTAGGATACCAAACAGGAAGAGAGAGAGGGAGGGAGAGAGGGAGGGTGAGGGGCACTGTGTTCAGCTCTCCAGATTTTGACGTCTATTGCATGCCCTCACAATGCTGTGCCTGGGGCTTAATGGATCTGTGTAAACAACTCATTTGGAAGGGATTAAATTGAAATCATTTACCATCAAATCTGTTCAGTGCCACGTCAGGAGGAGTACGTGTCAGGAAACATTTTTTCTTTTTTTAAATGTCGGTGCTGAAAAACAAACAGCCACTCAGGGAATTAAGAGAGCAGATTTGCTTCACAGCTGTGCATTACTCCACCACCACCACCACCACACACACACACACACACACACACACACACACACACACACACACACACACACACACACACACACACACACACACACACCCCCCCCCTGAACTCCCCACTGTGTCAAGAAACAGACATTTTTATTTCTGTGGTTTGACTTGAGATCAAAAACGACCAAACTACCAACACATTTGCATCTGACCAGCACACACTGAAAAAGGGGGCTTTCACTTACACTTGTGTGCATAGGCCACACTAAGTGACAGTACTTTGGCTGGAGATGAATCCATGTCAATCTCAAATCTAAAACATTTGCCCCGGGGCAACATTGCAACTGCCTAAATCTTAAGTTATTTGAAGCTGAAAAGCATAATTCTTTAAAAGCTCTCCTCTTAATTTGCCAAATACTCAATAAAAACATGGCAGCGTGAGGAGAGGAGGAAATGGTAATGCATTTGCAGTTAAAACCCCGACGACGCTCACACTCCATTAAAGCACGCAGCTTGCTCCTGCAGCTTTCGATAAGACAGCTAAGTCTGGGATTTAAAGCTTTGGCTTATCGTCATCTTCGCACCACAGTCGCACAAAGTGCAGCAAGCATGGCCATAAATCCTCCCGATCCGGTAGAAGGAAAATATACACATTCATCTGGGAGCGGAACACTCGGGGAACAGGTGGATTTTCCACTGAGAAAAATCAAAGACCAGCTTGCATTTGCAAGAACTACCTTGTATTCATCAAGAGTCACACAGTATGCATGTGTAGGTGTACACACAGATCCAAACACACACACACACACAGATACATACATTCACACATACACACACACACATACATAGTCATTATATAACATGACTTTTCATTTACTTGAAAAAGCAAAGATGAGATTATGGAGAAAGCTCATTTCCTGCTAAACTTGGACTCCAGTTTCCCAAATAAAATTGCTTTTATTCTTCACAACATGTGTTCAGGAAGATTAAAGCGCTGTAATCTTGTGCAGCTTAATAGAAGGCTGTGTGCGGAGTGCAGGCTAAAACAGAAAAAGTGGAACGAGCCTGCTCCGCTTTACAAGATGATTTTAATCCTGTTTATTAAATTATAAAGAACCTTAAAGGATAAAGAATATTGAGTTGAGGATTTAAATGATTCATGGTATTTTTTTTTTCAAGTTATTTGATAGCACTGGATCATGCTTAAGTATTGAGGCAATGCCATGCAAATCTCTGAGTGAATGAATGCTTCCAGTTCAAGCTCATTTGGGTGAAACCAAAGACACATAAAAGTCTGCGTCTGGCAACGTTTCCACACTAATGTGGGGGAATGTGAAGAACGCAGGCAGCTACGCCGAGGAGTCATCTGCTGACGCGGAACCGACTCGGAACCCACGCTGCATGCCACAACAAAGACCTCTACTCTGCTGTTGGGAAACATCAAACCCCAAGAGAAAAAAACACCTACTATGTTTGATTTGCAGAGAACACATTAGGTGCAAAGTTCAAATAGTGTGGTTGTGCCAACTGGACTATAAATAAACTCAATGTTTCTACTGTGTAATGCTTCTTTCTACACTCTCACTTTCTAGGGAATGAGGAAGGTTCATCAGAACTGATTCCAACAAAACAGACATGAGCAGTTGCGTCATCTCTTGTAAATCACCATTTTCACAGGAGTGATTGGGAGGGTGTTTCTCCGAGCCAACCATCGTCCGTGTGAACTTTGTCATGAGGTTGTTTATTATATCTTCCAAGAGATGTTTGGAAGTTAAAGTCTGAAATGAGATTTTAAGAAGATTAAGAATTAGCAGGAGTTAATGGTCTGGGTGGCTGGCATGTGTGGATTTGCGGAGCTCGAAGAGACGGCATTGTCAGTGATAACTTCTACTGAGCTATTTGCTAAGAGGATTGCGGCAACTAATCCAAATCAAAAGACATACCATGTGAATTACATCCTGAAACAGATTATTATTCCCAGATTAGGACTTGGGACATAAATCTTGTCATGTCGTTCTATGTGCCAGGAATGTGCCTTGGGGGGGGGAATAAATAAACAATAACACGTCAGAATGTCAGCATGCATCTGGGAGATGGGAAAAGGCCTTTTTTGTGTAAGCGTAAGTGTGTGTGTGTGTGTGGTACGGCATGCTGCTGTCTCCCTCTCCTCCCAGTGTGAAAATCATCCTGAGGCCTCTGCCCAGTGGATAATGTGAGGGGGTGGCAGAGGAGAAAAGCCCACTCTGAGTGTCAGCACTAACATTTGTCGGACAGATTTCTCCCCCCATCTAACCCCAAAACAACTCCGCTTTTATTCCTTTAGTGGCTTGACAAGTCTGTTTCTTTCCAGGCACCCAGCAGTAAGTGCTGTAATACGCAGCTTTGTGTTGAGATGTCAAAGCCAGTTACTGTCTGACGCACGGAAAGAAGAGGAAGGAGAAGAAGAAGAAGAAAAAAACATTAGCCTACATATTTAAAGAGTCCCTTTTTTATCCCTGGCAGGCTATACAAACAAGTCTGTATCCTTGGCCTAGAAATGCTTCAAAGAACTAGCATCATGAGGGGCCAATGGTGAGACACACACACTGATGAAGAGCCTCGCATTCCTTTCAGGATGAGAACGTGCCATGTCGGGCTCTTATCGTGAGATATGAAAACACTCCTTTATCAAAGAGTGCTTAGCCTTATTCTTGTGTTGATCGTAACCTCGTAACCTGTAACTGTTGAGTGGTGAATGACGACGCTCCCTCCCTGGCAACCCCCCCCCCACACACACACACACCCGAAGATGAGGTCACAGCTCAGAGGGGCCGTGACATCCGAGAGCCACTGAGAACATTCTGGTGCACGCAGTGTTATATTCTTCCACAAAGAAAGGCGAATGAATGACAGAGATAGAGAGACACAGAAATGCAGACACAGGCAGAAAGAGAGAGAGAGGAATGAGAAAGACAGAGAAAGAGAGGGAGAGAATGAGGAGAAAGGAAAGGAGAAAGAGAAGGTGTTCTCACCACCCCGCACAGGAGACAAAAGCAGAAGGTAATCCGCCAAGGATGATTCATTCAGCCGCACGCAAGACAGATACAAGCGAGACCTTGAAGCACAGAACATCTAAAGAGAAAAGGCAGAGGATTGTCGGAGCACTACCGACAGAGTGTTTGATGTGTGTATGTGAGTCTGTGTGTGTGTGTGTATGTGTGTGTGTGTATGCGTGTATGTGTGTGTGAGCGCATGCGTGTATGTGTGTGTATGCGTGTATGTGTGTGTGAGCGCATGCGTGTGTGTGTGTGTGTATGTGTGTGTATGCGTGTATGTGTGTGTGAGCGCATGCGTGTGTGTGTGTGTATATATGTGTGTGTGTGTGTGTGTGTATGTGTATGTGTCTTTCTCTCTCTGTCTCTCTCTGTCTCTCTCCCACCTTCACACCTTACCAATCCCCCCAGTACACACACACACACACACACACATATATACACACACAGGATGAGGCCTGTGCTGCGCCGGCTCTTGCTGGAGGACACGCTTTATAAGAAGCCTGTGCCCTCTCCACCAGCACTCCCAAGCTTAGGGACTTATCAGAATCCTCAGTGGTCAGCACCCACCCACCAACCCACCCCCAAGTAGGTGCTGAAGGGGGGGGGGGGGTTACAGAGTGGTGCCGGGGGGTGGATTATCTACACCCCCGTTGGATTAAGAATGCTACAGTACACTAGCGAGTGTGAAAAATGCTTTAGTTCTTTCAAAGAAAAGCTCTGCTGCTTCAGGCAGCCCAGGAGAGGCTGTGAACATTTTTTAAACCATAACAGGCGGGTCGGGAGCTGTGTGAAGCATAAAGGAAGTGTGCATGTGTGTGTGTGTGTGTGTGTGTGATTTGAACTATATTAGTGTCTGTTTTGGTGGAGGGACCAACCCGCCCATGCGTTAGTGTGGTGGGTAAGCATGTGCAAAAACCTCTGGATAACTAGGGAAGGGTCCCTCTCTGCTGGGAGAGTGTGTCTGACACCTTCCCCATGGCAATGTGTTTCAGCACAGGACTGAGGGGGCTTGGACTTAAGAGGGCATCACATACACCCACAGGGCCTGACACACCATGTAGCTTTCTCTCTTTCTCTCTCTCTCTGTCTCTCTCTCTTTCTCTCTCTGTCTCTCTCTGTCTCTCTCCCACCTTCACACCTTACCAATCCCCCCAGTACACACACACACACACACATATATACACACACACACACACACACACACACACACATATATACACACACATATACACACACGTATATATATATACATATACATTTCGGATACACACACACACACACATACACACACAATTCTCATTCACTCTTTACTGCCCGTCCACATGTATGCAGACACAAGGACTCTCTAATGTCTGACACTAGTAACTGTTAGTATACTCACGGAAATACACACACAGCAGTTTCAAGAAAACATGCATCATGTGAGGATAACACCCTCACAGTCTCTGCCTACACCAGACACATTCTGTACAAACACACACACACACACACACACACACACACACACAAACATTAGCCTCCATTATCAACAGAGGATGATGAAAGCCTTTACATCATTTTCTAATCCACTTGAACAAAGGAGAAATGGCTACTGTGTCAACACCTGATACATTTCACAGTCTGACACCAGAGGGAGGGTGTGTGTGCGTATGTGTGAGGGGGGGTGAGAAAAGATCAAAAAGAAAGAGTGTCACAATTCTCCAGAGGCCTATCTACTATGCAGGACAAACTCCCCATCGAGCCACGCCACCTCACACACACACACACACACACACACACACACACACACACACACACACACACACACACACACACACACACCCGCAGGCACATTCATCACCACCCACCCAGCCACAAAAGGTGCCATAAAGGTCACAAAGCTCGTCTGTTCTCCTCCTCTTCCACCCCAGAGCTCCAGTGCGCGTCCAGCGAGCTGTCTGACCGGCCCTCGATGCCATTGTTTGGCTGGGAGAAGCAGGTGTGGCTGCCTGTACACAGCAGATGGCGGGAGGCCGTAACTGACAACCCCGGCAGGCCAAGGGGAAGTAGCTGGCGAACTTGTATAGCACCTGTGCAGCGTGCCCTGACACATCCATTTGAATTCCGCCAGCTCCCCATAAACACCTGCTTTGGCATTAGAATAGCAAATACCGCGCCACAACAAACACCTCACAGGCCCCACTTTCCACAAGCAAACTCTCTTACTCTCTCTCCCCCCCTCTCTCTCTCTCCCCCCTCTCTCTCTCTCTCTCTCTCTCTCTCCCAGGCCTGCCGTCTCCTGCTGTTTCTACATCACAGTGCTCCTCTCCCGTGAGCCCAGCTGGAAGCGTTGGCAGCCGTCCCGAGGAGGAAGTCGGAGATGTAAATGTGCATTTCCACAGATGGAACAGTTGTAAGAACAAGGGCTTCTAAGTGCACTTATGGGCCCTCCCGCTCTCCCAGAGGCTGGGGGGCTGGACGGCCCCTCACTACTTCTGTCCTCC
This sequence comes from Alosa alosa, assembly GCF_017589495.1. Classification (NCBI taxonomy): domain Eukaryota; kingdom Metazoa; phylum Chordata; class Actinopteri; order Clupeiformes; family Clupeidae; genus Alosa; species Alosa alosa. The sequence goes on from NC_063202.1 coordinate 14,757,364, forward strand.
CCTCCCTTCTCTTCTCTTCACTCCTCTCTCTCTCTCATCTCTTCTCTTTCTCCTCTTTTCTTCTCTTCTCTTCTCTCCTCTCCTCTCCTCTCTTCTCCTCTTCTCCCCTCTTCTCTTCTCTCCTCTCCTCTCTTCTCCTTTTCTCTTCTCTTCTCTTCTCCTCTTCTCTTCTTTCCTCTCCTCTCTTCTCTTCTCTTCTCTTCTCTTCTCTTCTCCTTTGCTCTTCTCTTCTCTCCTCCTTTTCTCTTCTCTTCTCTCCTCCTTTTCTCTTCTCTCCTTTCCTCTCCTCTCTCCTCAGTGCCGTGTGAGGAGTGTGCCGACCGGTCGGCATGGTGCACCAGGCAGCCAGCGCCAGCGCCACTGGTGTCTCTCGCATCTCACACACCCCATCAACCCTTCCTCTCAACCCAGATAAAAGTCCTTCTCAGCCGAGTCCTTGTGATGTTCCCCGCTGCATTGCGTTGAGCGCAGGAGAGGCGCACCAGGCCATGAATCAAACATGAAGTGCCCGTGTTCGTTAGCAGCAACACTTGGCCTGCGCACCCAGGCAGGCTTTATTTCCACCAGATTCTGTGGGACAGGAGCCGCAGTCGGCTGTCAGGGAGACCCCTCCCCCCCCGGCCCACTGCCGGCCCACTGCCAGCCCACTGCCGGCCCACTACTGGGAGAAAGAGATGGGGGAGAGAAAGAGTGTGGTTGGACCAGTTTGTAAACACACAGCCTACGCACATCATCAGAACCATTTGCATAAGAGAGGAGAGAGGGAGAGATAGAGGGAGGGAAAGAGAGATGTCTCAGTGGAATTGTGCATTTAACTGTCTTTATTTCATGTCTTTTGTTTTGATTTTTTTTTTTTTTGCACGTCTCTTTGATCTGCACCTCAGTGAGTGCTGGGAGTGGGTAGCTGGAGCCGAGTCGTTTGCTTACAGGATGTAAAGAAACACCCAGCAGTAGCTCCACGCAGCGTTCTCTGGTGCTGAGTGTGTGTGGGAGCCGTTTGTGGCAGGGGAATGGGGGTGGAGAAAAAGCCCAGAGAAGCCACACTCCACAAAACCACTAAGAACTCCGCCCCGCCCTTCGACATGCACATCAAGTGTCAAACCTCCTGCTACCATGACGACGGCCCCGGTGGGTACTGTCGAAGAGCAACATTCTAACACCAAGCAAATCGAGGCACACCTTTCAACAATGAAGAAAAAACACAACAGTGCAAAAGGCAAGGAAAAGGAAACGTAATTATAACAGAGATACAAGTCAACCTTGAGAGAATCGTTTTGTTCTGAAAAGTGTGTGAGTGTCGTCAGCTGGAGGAGGGAGAGGCAGAGTGGCACCACTATCATCATCATCATCATCAGGAGCAGCCACTGAGGCAGCGATAGCAGAAGGTGGGATGGAGGGGGGTCAGATAGATGGATGGTGGTGGTGGTGGTGTGTGTGTGTGTGTGTGTGTGTGTGTGTGTGTGTGTGTGTGTGTGTGTGTGTGTACTGTGATAATGAGGGGAGGGGACAGCAGTGGTGATGAAGGAGTGGGCAGTGAGCTCTCCCCTACTGCCCAAACGCTCCATAAATCAGTGGGTGTGGTTGCTGACCAGGGTCATGCCCTGCACTGACATGCATTAAGTGCCCTGTCTTCTCTCTCATTCTCTCTCCCTTCATCTCTCTTTCCACCTCTCTCTCTCTCCATCTCTATCCCCTCCTCTCTCTCTCCACATCTCTCTTTCTCTCTCCCCCCTTTTCTCCCTTCCTCTCTCTCTCTCATACATCTCTATCCCTCTCTCTCTCTGGCACCGGGCACAGAAGACGGCTGGCAGCCAGTGAGCGCAGCGGCCGTGAGATATGCAAACATAATATGGATCTGTAATTAATGGGATCTCCACAAGCTGCCGTGGAGGCCTGCGCCTGTAATCCTCCCTAATTCTTCACCCAGACGGGGGAGGGATGACACCTCTTTTAGTGCCGCTGCTTCACACCGCTGTCATTGGCAATTTCCACACGCCCAAGAGGTGCAACGGCCCAAAAGCATAAAACGGAAAATGGAGGTCTATTATCACAACGACTAGCCTACTTGACCTTTTTTTTTTTTATCCCGCAGAGCAATCAGAAAATATGTGTGTGCGTTTAAAACACAGTAGTCCCTGTGTGACCTGCCATGGAAGCACTGGAGGAGAGGAGGCTTTGGCGCGGGGCAGATCTCTCCGCCACAGTAATGCCTCGCTGACGTTGACGGGGGACGACGTTGCGGCGCACGTCTCGTCTGCTCCACTTCCCCCCCTGATGAGCAGTTCCAGCAGGAGTCTTACTGGCAGATTTACATTAAGGCTCTCTGGAGCCCAAGAAGAGCATGGGGGTTAGGGGGAGAGGTGGGGGGCGAAGGGGTGGAGTGCTTTAGAGGAGATTTCAGCCTGCTCATCAGGTCTAGAGTATCATCCCAGATTGCAGAGTACAGAAATCTGGGATTACCACAGGCCTGGGTTATAAATACCAGCTTCCGCAGGAGTAACGGGAGGCTGGGGCTAATTCCACTGCTACTGCCCCAACGTGATCCTCTGCACCGACAGGCTCCATCTGCGACCGCCACAGCGGCTTTTTCCATAGGTCTTCTGAACCGCACCGTACCGCTCTCGTATCATTACTGTAATAACGATGTGCCCAATTATGCAAAGAGAGCACATTCTAAACCCGCAGTTTCTTAAAGTCAGTCGGCCGGCATGGGATTTCCTGTTGTTTCAGGATCATGGTGGAGGAGGCTCGTCATTATGCATTAAAACCAGCAGGGGAAAATGGAAAGATGAAAGCGTCTGTTCTGTGTGTGTGTGTGTGTGTGTGTGTGTGTGTGTGTGTGTGTGTGTGTGTGTGTGTGTTTCCAATACTCTTGTTTTTTATAAGTACTGTGGGCTGGATAGGTCAGGACTGCTAATACGCTGTGGCTCAAGAATGAAACCGAATCTGCTGAAGATTAATTATGTAAACAGCTGGCCGTTGCCATGGTGGCGGTGGTGGAGTTTGGGGAGTGGGGTGAGGTGCTCGGGGGGGGATATTCCTGGGGATTTGGGCCCTCTTTTTTTGTGCTAAATTCTTTGTTTGTGTAGAAACACTGGCGAGCCCTTTAGCCCAGATTACACCCTGTGGTCAGGATAAAGACAATCAGCCTGAGAATGGGCCCTGGTCCAGCCCCACCGACCAGAGGAGACAGCATCTCCGCCATAGAGCAGACGCCAGCAGACACACACACACACACACACACACACACACATATAGAGACACACATACACGCAGCACACACACACACACGCGCACTCACACACACTCACACACTCACACACTCACACACACACACACACACACACACACACACACACACACACACACACACACACACACACACACACACACTCACCATGCCTGACAGCCTTTGGCCTGACTCACAGCCAGGGACAAACACGTGCTCTAGGTCACATTCTCATCCCTCTGTGCTGAGACTGAGATGGTGAGTTATAGGACTTAATGCCCCAGGATCTACACGTCACACTCATTCTACTGCCCCGACTCTTATGACATCATTTCAAAAGGAAAATCAGCCACATCAAAACACATTAAACACAAGCCATGCTGACGGTGTCAACTTAGCTTTTAATGTGAATTATTACTTCAAAGGATTATTAGCAATTATCATCCAATACCCGGCAGCTATCATTAAGGATTTATTTCCAACGTGAAATGCACACAATGCTTTCCATGTAGAAAACATGCTTACATTCAGCCTCCAGCCCCACACACACACACACACACACACACACATCCATACAGACTAACAACCAGACACACAACAGCCCAAGGCCACGTATGCTGCTGTCTATTCATTGTTGTTGTGGATCTTAATCTGGGCTGGCTTCATAACTGACATTTTCAATTACTTGGCAAACACCTAATCGATACATATTGATTCTGCAGCCAATACTTTCTTAAAAGAGTCATTTGGTCAACCGTGGCTGCCGGAGAAGACATAGGGCCCGGCGTGTCAAGGTCAGGAATTAGTTAATGATGACCGGGTGACTGCTTTATCGAAGCGCTTCAATGCTATTGAGCGACTGGAAGCAGAATGCTTTTAGGGGCCAGTGATCACACACACACACAAATACACAAACACACACACACACACACACACACACACACACACACACACACACACACACAAACACAAACACACACACACACACACACACACACACACACACACACACACACACACACACACACACCTGAGCAAACACACACACACACACACACACACACACACACACACACACACACACACACACACACACACACACCCTCCTGCTCCCACTTATTTTCACAGGTAATTTATGCATGGGCATCCAATTTCATTCAGCGCGCTGTGTTGATCAGCTCATTCCACTGGGGGGAGGGATAGCCGTGTGTGTGTGTGCGTGTGTGTGTGTGTGCGTGTGTGTGTTCTCTCTCTCAGACTTGCATTGCAGCCAAGTGTGAAAATGATTTCTGCGGATGAAATGATGACCTGGGATTTCCATACGCGCCGAAAGTCAAACAGTGCGGTGCAGGCGGTCACGGTACACTGGTAGGCCAAGCACACACACACACACACACACACACACACACGCGCGCGCACGCACGCCACACACACACACGCGACGCCTTGCATACGCCCATGCCTTGCCTTATGCACTTCCACGCCACACGCTCAGGATGGACTCAGAGATCACACTCTCACTGCTGATCTTACTCCACCTAACGCACTGCCCCAGTGGAATGAGAAAGATCACATGTTCACATATTCATCTGACACCTCAGGTTGATTGCTGTGAGTCACAGCCACTCTCCTAGTATGATGTTGTTTCGTTTGAATGATTACCATAGTCACAAAATGCAAGAGCCAATACAAATGTTAAAGCTATTACATCTGACATCTAACATCAGTCGATAATCTTTTTTGTCCCTCTTTGATCCTAAAGAAGTGTAGCTCTTTTTTTCAGGGAAATAATCCGGACCACTCCTCACCTCCTCATCCTTGGCGCGGACCAATCAGAGAGCAGGCGGCGGCGGCGGCTCCTGCTGCACTTCAGCGGCACTTAGGCGCAGGCCGTATTACCCAGCAGCCCTTTGGCTTCAGCCCGCCACATCCCCCCGCCTCCTCTGGCCCTCCACAGCCCTGCTTCTCCAAGTGGTTCCTAATCCTCCTCTGTAATTACAGCTCCTCACAGACACCACTGCGTCTCCTCACTCACGGGGGTGGGGGGTGCTGGGGTTGGAGGTGATGGTGGTGGTTGTTGGGGGGGGGGGGGGGGGGTTGTGAGGGTAAATCAGATTAGAGGGCCACTCAGCCTCATCAAATGATTCCTTATCTGCCTGGGACAGCTTAACAGCACACATACACTCCCTCTCTCTCACACACACACACACACACACACACACACACACACAGCAAAAACACAAACACAAAAGCACACACACACATGCACACATACTCTCTCTCTCACACACACACACAAAAGCAAAAACACAAAAGCACACACACACAGCACAGAACACAAACATGGCATCCAACCTTTCCCTTTAGTTCACAAATGTCGATACCATACAAGCAACATGATCCTTGCATTTCAATAGTGGCGAAGGCAGATAACTATCAGCCACCGAGCGACCTCTGGCATTCACTGTGAGCCTTGTTTCATTAGCAGGCCTGACCCCGTCACTGCCACACCATGGAGGGCTGAGAGGACCAGGGAAGACACATCCAGAATGAGACTAAGAAAAACAACCCCCAAAACACACACCACACACACACACACACACACACACACACACACACACACACACACACACACACACACACACCACAACACACACACACACACTCAACCCAAGAAAGGGCATGGAAGCCCTCCAATCTCAGTCACATGAATAAGATGGATGAATGCTAATCACGGGCTTCCATTGCCAGCTCCTCTCCATGGCCCTCGCTTCGTCTCTGTCTCCTTTCTCGAGTATCGGACTTACCATCCCGTTCCCCACGAGTCGAGTCCAAATCCTCAGTGGGAATAGCGAAAGGGCTTAAGTAAACAGTGGGAACAAATGAGCTCTGTGACGGCTCTACGGGCGCCGGCTCCCCCAGCCTCATCAGGCCGGACCCACTGCTGACTGTCTGAATGCCTGGCCTTTGTTGCAGCCTGAATAGGGGCTAAATATCCCTTGAAATCAGAGCTCTTTGGCTTTCTGGATGTATATTCGGAGGTCGAGCCTTTCACATGCAAATGGCAGCAGTTTTCATTTTCTTTATGGCCCCCAGCTAGACAATGGTGTCACACTAAGGGCTGATGAATAAAAAGGTGAAATTGGGCTGTATTTCGGCCTTATCAGGGCTCATTCACCCCACACACACACACACTGGTCCTAATTGTCATCTTTTGCAGCACGGCCATATTTTTTCCTTCCCCCTCCTTTCTGGATGTGGAAAAAAAGAGTCGGCAGAGACAGAGGCAGATTCTCTTCTAGCCGTCTGTTTATCAGTACAACGAGAGCTTAGCCAGAGTAATGCTCCGAAACAATTCACTCAAGGATTTTGTTTGTTTCCGTTGATGAGGCCAGTTAATTTTCACAGCCAACTCATTAGGCCTAAACCACCAATTAATTTCCTTTGTTCTCGGTAATGGCTGATTCCCAAACATAACTTCACTGACAATAAGCACCGCTTGGAGCAAAATTCAAGCAACCCCCTCCCTCCCAACCCCTGGCTTCTTACACACATACAAGTGCCAGTCAGGTAGTTTTATCACAAAGGCAGAGAGCGAGAGAGAGAGAGAGAGAGAGAGAGAGAGAGAGAGAGAGAGAGAAACAGAGGAAGGGAGGCAGAGAGAGTGAGAGAAGAAAGAGAGTGTGAGAGAGAGAATGAGGGAGGGGCGGAGAGAAAGAGAGCGTGAGAGCAAAGTGAAGAGAAAAGGGAGGAGGAGGGGGTGCTGGTGTGAGAGTGGGCTCCTGACAAAGCCTCTCATTAATTGTGAGACATCTTTTAAAGCGCTTGCGGAGGGCAGCTCATTAACCACGCGCAAACTTTGTGGACCCTGGCGGGGAGGCGGACCATTGAGAGTCCTCAAGGACTAAAGGCTGCAATCACTGAGCGCGCCAGTCAACGCAGCCAGCCTCGAAGAACTACTCCAACACAATAACAACGATAATAAAAACAATGCCTGAATAACCAAAATATACAAGTTCCGTGGAAAAAAAAAGAGAGGATTTTCAATTTAGGAGCTCTAAAAGAGAAGCCATTTTCTCCAGCTCTCTTCCATTATATGACAGCAAACTGTCATTATGTCAAGGTTTTGTATGGGAAGCACACTCTTTCCAGAGATTGGCTGTTTGTGAGAAAAGTCTATACAATTTGCTGCAGCCTTGGAGAATCCTCGAACTACCTCTTGACGATTTATGGGAGAATGGTCCCAACATTGGCTTTTGTCTGCCGAAGACATGAGTGCAATTACCAGGCCTCCTGAAATATTTCTCCGGCTTTTATCTTCTGGCAGAAAGAGGAGAGTACAATGTCTGAGGTAACCAAGTTGTTCAGGGCTCTATTAATCCAGAATTGCTTTTTCTGTGGAAGCCCTGGCAATAGAGACAGTCATACTCTGACAAGAAGCTTTCAAAAGCTTTTACTGGAAACATGATTATGTTGGAACGTTTTTTTTTTTTTAGATCAATCTGTCACATCCTCCTCATCCTATGTTGAACTCTTGATAAAAGGCTTTTGGCCATCCTGACCCAAATGGGTGAATGGTGATGTGGACACACATACAGCAAAGAATATTTCATTAAAATCTCACAAGATAGTTCAAACATTCCTATGTTGTATCTGAAAGGAAAGAAAATCACATTTGATAATTCTCCTTTGAAGAAAGCAAGCCGAGTAGAATAGCCATCCTATAGAGGCACATTAGGTTAGATTACTACGATCACCACTCTCACAGAGGAAGCCATTTTCATCCCTCCACCCCCCTGAACAGAAAGGAAAAACCCTTTCAAAGCCACAGTAGTGGAGAATGTGTTTCTCTGCACTTAGTGGGACACAGTTACTTGATCAAATTACCGTGGTCCCATTTACGAGGCGTGTTATGAAGAAGTTCCAGGCCCTGGCTAAAGCCTGTGTTCTGTAGCTGCTGAAGATGACAGATTGAACGAGCCGAGGAGTAATGAAACCCCGTCCACATGCGCTCACGTCCCACAATCCTTCCTCCCAGGGAACCGCCATCATTGCAATTAGGCTAGCTCTGATGTTCCTGATATGTGAGACTTGGACGAGTTACACGCGTGTAGAGCCTGTCTGTCTGTCGACGGACTCGTCCCTAAATACATGCTGAGGAGACAAAGAGGTCTCCAATTATCCCGTCTAATGTCAGGCAGCTGCGCCACTGAATGTTCCCACTCGATAAGATGTGCTTCACTGTGGGGAAAAAACAACCTATTTTCCCCTCTCTACAGTATGATGGCTGACTGGAGGCCTAAAGAACACAGTCTATACATCTTCATCAGGAGATGTTTACTCTTTTTGTTTATATGAGCTTGGCCCAAAAGGGAGTAACTGAGACGGAACAGTAGCGCGAAGAGAGGAGCACAATTCCGGCATTAGGAAATAAATAAGGGATTAAACTAGAAACAATTACCATCGGGGCCGCTAATTAGCATGGGGGTTTTGGGGAAGAGGCGGGAAGACTATGCCTGTGGCCTGCACGCCACGCTGAGAGAGGGAGTCTGCGGGCGAGGATTACCTACGGGCCTCCCACCCCGGACAGAGCAATTAGAGTCTGACGGGGAGATCTGTCCTGTCCACCATCAGCACCGTCCCCCTGGAGCTGCGCCGCGCCACGCGGAGAGCCAGGAGGCGGGAAGGAGAAGCCTGCTTAGCTCTGCACTCACACTGAACCCATTATCGCCAGCACGGGGCACAGGGGATGAGCAAGAGCAGTATAAAGCACACTCTGGATTAACCGCCCGTAAAAACAGCCTCGCGGAGAGGACAGACTCCTCATTAAACCAGCGCTCTCAGAATCGCTGCGAATTAGTCAGAGCCTTCCACTGCACGGCACTGCAAGGAAGTCACCCCCCCCACCCCCACCCCCAGGAAATGAGGCAGATTCTTCTCTGCGATGGATGATGGGAGAGTGGGGTCAGTGGTGGGTGTTTCACTTCACTGCACACTTGTTTAAATGTGTCAGCACATACAGCACTCCACTCAAATGCATAATTGCCATGCCAAGGCCAGGAAAACTCATTTCAATATTCTAGTGAGCAGCTCGAGCTGACTCTGCAGGCTAACGACCTGAGCTAAGAGTCTGGGACATTTTAATCATTTTCTTTTATTTGAATAGCAGACAAGGAAAACAAGCACATCCGGGACAGTCGAGAACCCATCAACAAACCATGGCTCCAATCCACTGGCATGGCACCAAATGGTGCTCACGTCTGGCTTTTCCTCAGGTAAAAGCAATCAATATCCAAAGCTTCCACTTCTTCTCTCCAGTGTCTTCTTTGCCAGGACGTGGTGATTGCCAGCGTTTGGGCATGGGGATAAGGGCGAGAGTTCCATGCCAGCAGCGACCCGTTCAAGTCCACTGGCGTGCCAAGTCTTGAAAAGACCCCCGTTCTCCCCTCTGCCAAGCGCAGAGCGGGCACAGCGAGCGAGGCTGTTGGGATGGGTGGGCAAGCCCTTGTAAGTTGATTGCCATGTCGAGTCGGCCGGGCCTGTTTGGGGATTTTCCATCTCCGTGCCCTGATGGCGTCCGGGCAGCCCGGCGGGCCTCGGTGGCATTAGGGTTAATCCGCCGCTATTTGTTCCTGCTTATGGACTGACAATATTGTTCTATTAGCCTTCCTATGGCGAATCTGCCCACCAGCTGGGCTTGTTTACCTGGCACAAGCACCGATACCAAAAGCTCGTTTCTACAGCCGTAGCAGTACAATAGAACATATTAGCATTTCAGTGAGCGCCGCCGGCGTATTAATCTATCCAAAAGCTAAAGATTATCCATCGCCAGCCAGAGAGTGCGCACACACGCCAGCCTGCCCGCCAAAGCTCTTTCAAAATTACCAAATGTCATTAAAATAATAATAACGATAATGATTCAGGCAGATAGTACACATGAGCAAAGCAGAAATTACTCTCCCAGCAATCATTTTAATTAAGTGTAAATGCCCAGAATTGACCCCACCTCCCCCCCTACCTCCTGCCCCTCTCGGCCCCTCCCTGAACATCCTAATACACCAACGCACCCCCCCAACCCTTCCCCGACCCCCCTTCGCCATGCCCCCGTCCCTTCCGCTCGCCTGCTCCCAGACAAAAGCTCGGCACTGAGGCGATTCTGTGAGAGGAAGACCATTTATCCCGGCAGGTCTGTGCCGATAAGCCCACCCCCCCTCTTTAACAGAGAGCGCATTGTGTCCCTGTGAGGCTGCCAGGCTGCTGTCACTGTGCATACAGCTTTTTCAGGACAGAGTCTGCAACTCTGACATGTGTCCACTGACATTATCCTGCCTGGCCTGCCTCCTCATATTGGGTAATGGGGTGTGAGGTGGACTGGGGGTGGACTGGGGGTGGACCGGGGGTGGGGGGTCGTGACTACAGCCCAGTACAACACACATACACACATACACACACACACACACACACACACACACACACACACACACACACACACACACACACACACACACAAAGGCGTCATGCACCTCAGATTGAGCTCATGCTGCCACGCTCCTCCTCCCTCCTTGGAGGCAGTTGGTGAATGACAAGAGTGGCAGCCATGTTTGGGGACCCTGACAGAGGTTGTGTGTGTGGTGTGTGTGGTGTGTGTGTGTGGTGTGTGTGTGCGGTGTGTGTGTGCGGTGTGTGCTGTGATCTCCGGCCGCGGTGCCGCAGGAGCAGAAACGAAAGCCGCACAAATCTGACGTGCCTGCGTAATTGTGAACGGGCGAGAGTGTTCACTGTATGTATCAAGCCCGAGTGAGCACGTACGTGTGTGTGTGTGTGGTCGTGTGTGTACGTGTGTGTGTGTGTGCGTGTGTGTGTGCATGTGTTCTAGTGAGTGCCTGCCTACTGGCGAAGACATGTTTTTTTTTGGGTGTGTGCACAGCAGTCTAATCAGACAGACCATGACCACATAAATCACAAATCACTGCACACCATCACACAAATACGCACTCAACAAACTCCTTCAGCGCACAACAGAATGCACCTCGTACAAACCCCTGCGGCTTTTCTGCCGCATTTTCACCGTTCCCCACTAAATTCAACACCGCCTTTAAAAGCTCTGCCATTCAAGGTATACATTTTTAAACATCCCCTGGTCTCCTAATGTAATTTTAATGGGAGCCTTGGTGACAAGCTCGTGACAACCATATTCAAATAGTGATGACAACTGAGTAAGGCAGAGGCGTCAGAGGAATTGTCAGGCTTGTTTTCATGGGCAAGATGGAATGCGTGGAAAGGGCGCTCCGTTTCCTCTTTGCATGTGCTATTGAGATACACAAAATGTGGTCACGCTGATTTGCCTGGTGTATTAAAGAGGCACCTCGCCATCACCGCCGTGACCTGCAAACAAATGAGTTGTTTTGACACAAAGGTCTCCATCCTCGTCAATGAGCCAGCCTCTCTTTCACCTCTCCCCCGCCAACGACCTCTTGTCCACCCCTCCCTCTGCTGCCCCCCCTCCCCCCCTGCCCCCACACACACACACACACTCCCACTCCCCCTGCCCCTCCCTAAAACCACAACCAGTCCCCAGGGGCCAGCAGCTTCTGAGTTGTTATTAAGCACTCCCTCTCTCTATCTCTCCCTCCCTCTCTCTTTCTCTCCCTCCCTCTCTCTATCTCTCCCTCCCTCTCTCTTTCTTTCCTTCTCTCTTTTTCCTTTTTTTCAAACTCCACCCCCCCTTTACTCCCCCCCTCTCCACTTGTGTTAATGTCCCCTCGCTGAATATCACATCAGCTCATCATGCTATGTCAGACCTGAGGGAGAGAAGGAGGCCACTCACAGGGAGGTCCTAACCTGATGGAAATATGATCATGTACTCCTGCAGCCCTGCCATGGTGAGCAGCTCCACTGCTGATGGGTGTGTGTGTGTGTTTGTGTGTGTTTGTGTGTGTGTGTGGGGCGTTGTTTGATGGCACATTAAGGAGCGTGCCTAAGTGGAGACAGAGGCTTGGGGAAGCTCCCACCAGCCCCCAACCCCCCAACCCTCCTCCGTCTGACATCAGGTGGAAGGGAGACAGGGGAGGGGTTTTTGTGGGTGGTGGGGTTGGTGGTGGTGGTGGTGGTGGGGGGGATGCGGCACAGCTGACAGCAGTTCCCCCATCCCCCCACGCCACCCCTCCTCACCCCCACCCCATGCCATCTGTTCCTCTGCAAAGTGGGGCCGGTGCGGGACTGTGTTGTGCTTGCAAGAGAGGCGTTCTGTTTTGTTTACAATGGTACCGTGTGTGTGTGTGTGTGTGAGAGAGAGAGAGAGAGAGAGAGAGAGAGAGAGAGAGAGAGAGAGAGAGAGATGTGTTTGGGGGTTGGGGAGCCAGTGGGGGCATGGGGTCGCTCTAACATATCACTGATCATGAACAAAAGCCAGGCAAAACACACTGAGCCATCACAGCAACACCCACAGGTCATCTGTCAACCCCCCTACACCACCCCCTCACACACACACACACACACACACCCACACCCGCCACTCTGATTAATTGGAGTTATTATCAGAGGTGGGGAGCAGGGACACCAGAGAGGGTGGAGCGGCGTGTTGTCTGTCTGTCTCCCCACAAAGGCTTCACGTGTCGCCTGGGCCTTGAAGACGAGCTACGACCTCCCATCTGTCTCAGAGCAACACGAGCATGAGCTCAGCAGCGGCGCAGTCATCACAGCAATTATCATCAGGTCTGTTATTTATGCCCTGTTAGAGTGGAAGCAGCCCCACCGTCCCCTAAAAAAACAACACTATTCACAGAAGTGCTTTTATACGCCCATTCAGTTTTTTCACCATCAGTACGTGGCCAATTCACCCAACTACGTGTTACAGGCATTGCATTTGGAAAATTATACAGAGAGATTGAGCCCAACTCACAGTGAAGCAGTGCCAGTAACCACCGGTAATAATTAATGATAAGAGCCTTTTACAGTCCTTCTCAGTTTGATTGAAGAGGTAGGAGAGAACTTCATAATCATGTTAAATGAAAGGTCCTTTAGATTTAATCTCAACTCTCCCAGCTCTTAATTACTTATTTGTACCAATTATTTGCTTTACTGAACCCATTAAACCCCATTTTCACCTCAAAATTAACTGATGGCTTACACAATTACGCCCGCAAAGCACTCTCCTGAGGAGTCACAGCAGAGCAGCGAGCTAACAGCTAACAGCTCAGCAGCTCAGAGGGCTGATGTCAGACATGCCACTGTGTGCAGTCACTCTGAGCTCATGTAACACCGTTCGAGAGTTAACAAACACACATCTACAGTATAAAGTATGTTATTAACAGTTTATGTAAGTTGACAGTTCCATAATAACAATGTGTTTATCAACTACTGTGAACACGTTTGCGTCATAATCTGTGCAATTTTTCTTCTGGGGTTTTCAGAGAGCATTTTTGTAGCCATTTCATCCGTTTTGATTTAGTTGCCTGGGAATCTGCCTGTTTATACAGAACTGGCTAGTGTCGGGCTAAGTTGGAGGAGCGAAACCAAAATAAGTCAACATTGGAAACTACATTCCAAAATCAACAGTGTTTGAAAAATAACATCTTACTTCATTGCCTGAGTCATAATTCATGGTGTGTGCTTAATCGTGATCTTCACTGATAAAAACAAGTTAGCATAATAATGACAACCTTTCACAATCAGCATTCTGAGCAAAGGTTACATAAGGGGTCAGCACTTTATGAATATCATAAATACACCCTGAAGATCGTGTCAAGTTTTACGAGCTTAAAATGACTGAAGCCAAATGTGACAACACAAATCAGCACATATCGCCACATCACTGATAGCAGACACTATCTACATGACAGAGCCATGTTCTCTGATAAGCTAATCTGGGTCAGTGTGGGTGGACTCTACCGCTATATGAGAGCCGTCTAAATCTAGACCATGTGAGTGTATTCATTCACTCTCTCTCTCTCTCTCTCTGTAAAGTTACAATCAAAGGGCCATTGCGGCCCGTGGGAGGACGCGCAACAGGATCTGAGGCCTTTCTCAGACAAGTGGACCCATGTTCATCGTTTGCCTTTCAGACAGGAAGGGCTTAGATCCATACCCCTATGGCAGCTCCTCCTAACCCCACCCCACCCATCCGAGCCGCCCCTGAGCCAGCCTACTCAGACGGAGTGGAGTGGAGTGTCCTGGTGGTCTTTGTGTAATGCGATGCTGCTGGAATGCTCAGTGGATTAGAGCAGCCCAGCCTCCAGGCCCAGTCAGTGGAACAGTAGAGACATTATTACCCAGATCAAACACAGGAATCACAAAGCATCGGGTGCGCTCACATCCCCCCCAGCTAAAGAGCAGGGTCTGGCAATGCTCCGATGATTAAGGGTTTATTAGGGGGGGTGAGGGTGAAATTCGTGCTCTCAATGCTGACCTATGGTCAACCCTCAGCTCTGAAGCACCCGGATCTCATCACCAAATGGCAGACTTGAAGAGGGCAGGAGACTGACTTACATCTACCAGCAGGAATGTCAACAGAGACGGCTTTCAAGAGGAAAAAAAGACATCTAGACACATGCTCAGTGATGTGGTTATGAGTCATGACACACAAAGAAAAAGAAAAAAAAGCAAAGGTTCCACACAGACAGAGCTATAAGCTGCCTCTAAACCTCTGTGCTTTCTAAGGGTTGTTCGATCAATTCCGGAAAAAAGCTAGTCGTGACGCCTTCCGCTGAATTCTTCAGCACAGCTGTCATGCAATGAGAACAAGGGAGAAAGAGATGGCCATTCCCTCTCTTACTGCCCCCCCCCACACACACACACACACACACACACACACACCCCCAAAGCCTGCTCTAATTTGGGGGCCTGTGTGAAGTGGCCACTTGTGTCCGAGGCTGATGAAAGCTCTCATCTCGAGGGCAGGTCAGTGGATTGTATCAACCTCCCTCATCCCTCTCTCACAGGCCCCTGCGTGAAGCACTCGGTCGGGAGGGAGGGAGCAGGGTCCTTTAATCTCCAGGTATTCTCCAGCTCCTTCATTAAGTGAGGAAGAAAGGGCCCTCTCTGCCAGAGCTCTCCGTGCCATGCCAACGTGTTCACAAGCGCCGCACTTCAGTGGCACTGGCAGGAAAGTGAGAGGAGAGAGAGAGAGAGAGAGAGAGAGAGAGAGAGAGAGAGAGAGAGAGAGAGAGAGAGAGAGAGAGAGAGAGAGAGAGAGAGGGGGAGGAAAAGGGAAAAAGAAGAAGAAGGCAGAGAAAAAGACAAGAGCCTGTAATGGAATTGCTGGGGAGACAGAAAGAGAGAGAGAGAGAGAGAGAGAGAGAGAGAGAGAGAGAGAGAGAGAGAGAGAGAGAGAGAGATGCTGAAAGCATCCTGCCTCCGCCTTTATTTCCACATCCAATAGTTCTGAAGAGGCAGCAGAGCAAGAGGCTGACAGCTCAAAGAGAAGCGTCCCCACTTCGCTGGGATAGACCGGGGAGAGAGGAGGAAAGGGGAGAAGAAAGGAACGAGGGAAGAGAGAAGAGAAAGAGCCTACATCTCATCCACCAAATAAGCACTCTGCCACTACTGTCAGGAGTGCTGCCAGACAGGATCTTACATCACATATTCCTCCATAGGGCTGTAAACCCAAAGCCTTTCAAGTAACAAAAAAAAAAACTGAATTTAGCAGCTCAGTCTAACCTCTGAACTCACTATGAAAGGCCTGTCAGAATCACTTGGACAGGACAATGCAAAACCTTTTGAGCAAGTGGACTAAAAACCTGCAGATGAGACGGAGGAGGGGGCAAACTGACTTTTCTTGTTTTTTCCCATATTTATTCTAAATGGAGACTTAATGGATGTGTATAAAGAGCTTTTCTCAACTCAAGAGTGCCTTCAGGGCAGTGAAGATGGAGGCGTTCTGATTTTTGTCTATAAATCTGTAATGCAAAGGTGAGGCTGTTTCAACAGATGAGAGACATTTCTTAAAGACTTCTGCCTGCTCTAATTAGCTACCTGTCAGCACAGTGCAGACAAAAAAAGGCATAACCATCTAGAAAGAAAAACACTGT
The DNA here is from genome assembly GCF_017589495.1 of Alosa alosa. NCBI lineage: Eukaryota > Metazoa > Chordata > Actinopteri > Clupeiformes > Clupeidae > Alosa > Alosa alosa. The sequence continues at coordinate 14,773,621 of NC_063202.1, forward strand.
TGTGTCGGATTGCTCAAAGCCACTCTTCACATTGCTTTCGTCCTGCCCAGACTGCCCAGTGGTCACCAGGTTGTGCCGGGCAGTGAACGCCATGTTTCTGTGACCATCAGCACCACGAGAACAGCAGCCCGGGCCAGACCACCCGCACACGTGTAAATGAACTCAAAGGCTTCCCGTGGTCAGGGCTGAGAAATGGACGCAGCGAAGCAACAACCAGCGTAAATATGTAGAGACAAATGGGAAGAGAGAGAATGGAGAAAGAGAGGGAGAGGGAAGGAGGGAGGGAGGGAGAGGGGGATGGAGGGAGTGTAAAAGGAAGGGAGAGAAAAAAGAAGTGGGATTAGATGGCAGATGGGCCAGTGCCATGTGTGAGTGACTCAGTCCTGTGCAGAGAGGAGAGGAGAGAGAAGAGGAGAGAGAAGAGGAGAGAGAAGAGAAGAGAGAGAGGACTGACAGAGGAGAGGAGTGAGAGAAGAGAGGAGACGAGAAAGGAGAGAGGAGTAAAGAAGAGAGGAAAAGAGAAAGGAGAGAGAGAGGAGGGGGCCATTCTCCTCCACTCCCCACAGTTCTTCTAAGACTCACCCCGTGCAGACCTTGTCCCCAGCATTAATGCTGCGTTCCATTTGAACTCCCGAGTCGGTTTCGAGTACACCAGCCCGAGTTACTGACAGGAAGTTGCAAATGGAACACACCCTGAAGTCGTATACCGACTCATATGCTCGTTCAAACCCTGAGTACATTGAATTAGAATTTCCAAGATGGCTGCGCCCACTAACAGTAAATGAGAGCCATAGAAGTGCGCGGTTTATTAGCAGTTCTTTGTGAGTCTGATTTGTGTCTAATCGTAGAAACAATAGGGTCTAGCCTCTCTATCTGTCGCTATGTTGCTACGATTGTTTGTGTAAAATACTGTGTAATGCTTTGTTACAAACTGGCATTGCTATATCTGCTAACAATCGCTAACAACAGACACTTGCTAACAAATGGTAGCATTTTGTTTTCATGAGTTTTTAACAACAACTGAAATGCAATCAAATCGGGTTTTTACAGGATGTGACATTATTCCAAAATACTAGTAATTTTATGAGACTGGAACACACACACACACACACATCTCACCACCCACCATGACACACAGCAAGTCTGCAGCACCAACACACACACCTCACATCCCTGCACTGTATCACTAGCTCAACGGCAGCTGACCTCGGTCAATCTGGGAGCCACATGGGAGAACCACACAAAAGTGAGTACAATGTGCAACGCTCACCCCCATCCAGATGTGGAGCTTCTTTTCCAGATATTTTCTCTCGCTTGTGCCACAACAAGGGCACAGACAGACAGACACACACACCCACCCTTAATCCGTTTGAGCCCCAGTAATGGAGAGTGTGTGTGACACAAGTCTGCAGAGAGGGCAGGCCTGTGGTGTGTGGGCTTGTGTCAGCTGCATCTGCGGTTTCACCGAGGAGCTGAGACAGCGGGATCCAGTGCCAGCCCATCCAGCGACGCCCACACACACACACACACACACTCTACAGCCACCTTCTCAATCACCAACATCCATCTTTTCAACAAGATGGCTTCTCATCTCAATGGCATACCAGCAGTACATAACACACACCCCATATTTTACCCTGTCCCACCCCCATCTACAAAAGCAGCTACCTCTGTTGGGCAGAAATCTCACACCAAGAGACAGGGCAGACAAGACCTCAAATAACCCCTGTCCTCAACCAGAGTCCTTTCATCTGCGCCTTATAAAAGAATAATACTGACGATCTTCACAGTCATATGGCTTTCAGTGTAATGGTCTGTAAATGTTTCATGCCCATAATAGCCCAGTTTTGCAGCTCTAAAACAGGGACAGCAGCTCCAGCAGGAAGAGAGAAGGACGAGTTTCTACAAAAACAGTTTATTGAATTATTAACAACTGTACATCTTCAGTGCTGACACAGTTTGCTACATACTTTGGTGTGATTTTAGAGGTCCTTACTGAAACAAAGGCAGATAAGGGGACAGGACTCAAAGCCTGCTGCTGAAACCCTTTAACAGAGGCCTGATTAGGAATTTGTTTTACCAGAATATCCCCTCCCCACCACATATTATATCCGTATTTAATTTAAAAAAGGTTCTCTTTCCTCACAAACCCCATGTGCTTCAGGCACTCAAGAACACCAAAGTCCAATGCAGCCTGACGAGCCCGGACGCCTAACGTTGGCTCAGCCCAATGGAAAACACAGCCTGGATTAAAACTACAATCACTCTTGGACAACATTGTTTACACAAATCAGTGTCAGAGATGGAAGAGAGGAGGAGGGAGGGGTGGGATAGGGAGGAGGGAGAAGTCCACGGAGGGAAAGGCCGCCTGCAACTCACTAACTCCCGTCACGGACGAGCTCCATAGTCCAGTTATACTGCATCATCAGATTGACAGACCCGCCAAAGCATTCTATCGGTGAGTCGAATCGGTCACCAGGGTGTTGCAGTCCTCCACACCAGCAGGATCGGGGGAGAGGGTGGCGGTGTCAGGATGGGGGGACTGTCCCCCCCCCCCCAACAGTTTGCATTTAGTCCAGACGTCCCACTTCCATATCCAAAGAATACAAGTAACAGGGCAAAAGGGCACAAACAAGTAGTACGGTTAGTTAACTTAACGTTTAATGAGAAGGATTCATTTACAAGGTCTCCCGACAGTTCCTCCCTCGCTCGACCATGTCCTGCGTCAGCGCAAGTAAGTGTAAGTGTGAGTGTGTGTATATATGTGTGTGTCTGGGTCCCCAAGCTCAGTCCAGGAAGCAGCGTGAGTGTATCCAGGGGCCTTTCTTTCACCACTCCGCATACATCCAAAGGACGTCTCCAAAAAAAGACATTTCAATCTCCGTAAAATGTTCCGGCTCAGAGAAGTTCTTGTGTGATTTTTTTTTCTTTCCTTTTTTCCATGAGAGACATTTCGGGAAAAGGTCAGTCTGGAGATTGTGCTTACAAAAAAAAAAAAAAGCTTGGAAAAAAAAGGTCTAACCTACTTTTCTATGCAAGCATTGAGGAGATGGGAAGAAAGAAAACCATCACAAGTATACAGACATGAAAATATATATATATTTAATATATATATTTATAAAATGTCTTTATTACTCCAGTATGTACACTTTTCACAAGACGTCCAAGGAGCACGGTTTAAAAATGAAGCACCGCTTCATGTTACATCACAGAACATTCTCATTTTGTTTAAAAAAAAAAAAAAAAAGAAAAAAAGAAAAAAGGTAATGAATCAGAGATGAAAAAAACATCGACCCCAGAAGACCCCCGCCCCCTCCAAAAAAATAATGATTCAAAAACAGCATGACAATATTTACTTCTTTAGTGCCAAAGGAGCTGCACTCGGCGTGGAAGTGTTAGCTAGATCTGCAAGCCTCTACTGAAGACTGAAGCCAAAATCCACTGTAAGATGCGAGGCAAAGGGACATCACTGTCTTGGTTCAACAATCCGAAGTTAGCCGGTGCCCCGCGGTGAGTCCGGCATAGTACGGCAGAGGGAAGAGGAGGTCCTGGTGTGAGAAGTTGAGTGCAAGGGGAGTCTAAGCAGCTCCCCTGTTCCAAGCCCAAAGGAGGGCTCGAGTCCTGGGCGCCTCGGAGTTAGTAGATCACCTCGTAAACAGTGGCCTTCTTGTCACCAGAGCCCGTCACAATGTACTTGTCATCGGCAGAGATGTCACAGCTCAGGACGGAGGAGGATTCCTTCGACTGTGGAGAGAGATGGGAGGATAAAAGCCAGGGTCAAGCTTTTAGTTTGGCTGTGCTAAAGGCATTACTCAATCTCAACCTCAACCTCAAACACACACACACAGCAGATGAATAAGGAGAACTTGTGATGTTCTTAGAAACATGAGATGGATGCTCACCAGCTGACAGCTGGGGCACTGACATTATGGGCCCTCAAAGTCCCTTATAAACCCACATAACTGGAGCCCACTGACTGCACATGTGAAATTAGGATGCAAAATGAACTCCAGGCCTGTGTGAGTTTCTCAAGTCACGTTTGGTGTTAATGTGTCTTGTATTGCCACAGTACTCCAAGTGACGCAGCCTGCTAGCCTAACGTTGTTGTCACACTATAACTGCTTCAAACTCCCCTAGCCCCCCCCGCTCGTCCTGTCAGTGCCCTTTGAAACTAAACACATTCAGCACACACTTCCGCTAGCCAGCAGATTAGCGGTATTGATCGGCGTACCTGGAATATGCTGGCACCGTAGGGGGTCCTCCAGGCATTAAGTAGATTGTCCTTCCCCGTGCTCACGAACCATTTACCTTTACGGAAGGAAAATGAAAATGCACTCAGCACACGGTGCCCAGAAAAACAAGCCTAACCCCTAATGACGCTCAAGGTTGCCCTCGAATAACCATTTCTACCATCACACACCAGTTCACCCAAAGCAGGAAGTACAGCAGTGAGAGAAAGAGAGATAGGGGTAAAGAGAGAGGGAGAGAGAGTAGAGAGAACAGGAGAGGGAGAGAGAGTAGAGAGAACAGGAGGGAGAGAGAGGGGGAGGGTCGAGTTTCGCTGAAAGTGAACCCCACAAACATTGTGGCCGGGTGCAGGATGTGTGTGTGCCCTTACCGCAGTAGGCAAACTTGAGTGAGAGTACACAGCTCTCGTGGAGGTGCAGCTGGTACTTGTCTGGCTTGGTGTGGTGGAGAACCTCCACGTTACTGCTCTCCATGCCAACGGCCAGCCACTCGCCCGTCGGACAGTAGCCCAGGGAGAAGATCTAAACACACAGCGAGCCAGAGAGAGAGAGAGAGAGAGAGAGAGAGAGAGAGAGAGAGAGAGAGAGAGAGAGAGAGAGAGAGAGAGAGAGAGAGAGAGAGAGAGAGAGAGAGAGAGAGAGAGAGAGAGAGAGAGAGATTAAACAAAGTAGTAAAACACAAATATATATATCTTGTAGTTAAGGATGAGCCATTTCAGAATGAAACTGTTCTGAAACTGTTGCATCTCCAGTCATTAAAACCAAATACAACATGTTGAACTTCCAAGAATTAAGACAGAATGACTGAATGAATGACTGATCATTGTGTTAATGGAATATGAAGCTTTGCTTCATGTGGAGAGGCCTCACCTGTGAGGTGAAGTCGTGCTGCTGCAGCTGGCGTCCCTCCCTCAGGTCCCAGGAGCGGACAGTGTTGTCCAGGCCGCCCGTCCACAGCTTGGTCCCGTCGTGGGAGATGTCGATGCAGCTGGCTCCGTCAGTGTGGCCCTGGAACTGCCTGCAAGCCAGGGGGATGACAAGTGCTCAATAAAAAAACAACAACAACCATGTCAACAATAATGACCGTCAACAACAAACAAATAAAAGACCATTCCTGTTTCCCAGCAACTCGGTCCAGCTTTCTGGCCACTCACCTGACGAGTGTCTGGTTGTGCAAATCCCAGACGGCGATGTTTCCGTCGCTGCAGCAGGAGAAGCACACCTTGGCGTCGGGGCTGATGGCCAGGGCGTAGCAGGCGGGCGCAGAGCTGGTCAGCTCGGCCTTGATGCGCGGCGTCTGCGACGCCAGGTCCCAGATGGTCAGCTGTGCCCTCGCCCCCCCCCGATGAGCCTGACGTCGGCAACCGCAACAGCTTACACGAGCGGATGTAGTTGTCACGGTTCTGCAGGTGGGCAGGCGGGAGAGGAGAGTGAGTGAGGAAGAGCACTAACCACAACAGAACGGATGAGAGCTTAAGGAGAGGACAGTGGGGGAATGGGGAGGGAGGGAGGGTGTGTGTGTGTGTGTGTGTGTGTGTGTGTGTGTGTGTGTGTGTGTGTGTGGGGGGTGGGGGGGGTTGTGAAAGTGATAGTGAGAGGGAGCACGAGAGCGAGAGCGAGCTGGGTTTAATCCACAGGGGTGATGCATCCGAAACACGATCAATACCACCGGAGGCTTTCAGAGGAATTAAATAGCTCTGTAATATGGGCATTAAAACCCCCATCGGAAGGCCAGCGCGCTGACGCTCCTTTCTCTCCCCTTTCCATGTCCAGGGAGGGGAGGGGAAGTGGCCGACCGCGCCGTCTGATTAATATGTGGCCCAACAAAAGGCCCGGCTCAACTCTCCGCTGGGTTGTGTGTGTGGGTGTGTGTGTGTGTTTACACAAGTGGAAGAGTCCTAGTGAGTGTGTGGAATGTATGATGGGGTGTGTGTGTGTGTGTGTGTGTGTGTGTAAGGGATTGCAGGGCATTGATCTTATGTATGTGTGTGTGTGTATGTATGGAAGGGGGTTGCAGGTCAGTGACACAGTGAGTGTGTGTGTGAGTGTGTGTGTGTGTCCATACCAGGCAGTCGAGCTGGGAGACGGGGCTCTTGCTGCCCGGCTGGCTGATGTCCCAGATCTTGACGCAGCCCTTGCCGCCGGTGTAGACGTGGCGTGTCGGGTTGCTAATGGTGACGGCACACACCACCTCGCCGTGGCTCAGTGTGTTGATCTGGCGTGCGTGGCGCGGGATGCCTGGCCCAATCAGAGCGTCTGGGGGAAAGGGCACTGGCTGCATCTGGCCGTCTGCGCTCACGTGGAAGGAGTAGGCACTGCAAGCGGACACACACACACACAAACTGAGGTTTAGACACACACACACACACACACAGACAGACATACACACACTTCGGCTGGCAGCGCTCCAGCCTTAACCTTTCCAATCTGATCCCCAAAACCAAGCTGGGGCCAGAGCCTCCGGATCATTCACCGTAAAGGTTAGGCCAGTAAATTACATGGGAAGACTATTAAAAAAAACCCTGCTCAGCTTATTAACTCATGTCTTTAATGTAGCAGTTAAACGTCACGACAGGGAGATTACAGCCGTGGACAGAGCCGGGGCCAGCAGCGGTCAGTCTGGGGTGTGTGAAAGTGTGAGTGTGTGTGTGGTGTTTGCTTAGAGAAGGTCATGGGGGGACTTACGGTTTTCCTCCGGAGATGGAGGTGAGGCTGGTTGGGAGGCCTGGGGCTCTCATGTGAGGGTGTGGATCAAACCCCGCCTGCGACACACACAAAGACAGAATAGCAATTAGTTGAGGTCTACAGCCGCTCACCCAGCAATTAAAAAACACACAACTGCTATAATGAGTACACAGCTAGCACACAACTATTATCTCATCTAGTGGTGGTGTGTAGAGAGAGAGAGAGAGAGAGAGAGAGAGAGAGAGAGAGAGAGAGAGAGAGAGAGAGAGAGAGAGAGAGAGAGAGAGAACCAACACTGTGGGGGCTCTAGCAGCTAATCTACATATCTTCTCCCTGGCAACTAGAGAAAACACAGGGGCAGGCAGGAGCATGACAACGCCGCTCGGTTGTCCTCCAGCTATCTATCTTTGCACTCACTTCAAACAGCTCCCCGTTAGCAGAGATACAGCAGATCGCCTACAGGCGGAGGCTTCTCGCCGCCAACGAGCGCAGTACAAACCAACAAGGCAATATTGAAACAGTAAATTATTGAAACAGGAAAGGAATGCAAAGCAAGTTGCCAGCCACAGAAAGGGGTTCAGGGGGCACACCCGCACACCCGCATTGGGGGGTATCGGGCGATTGGGGACATGGGTGTGAGGGGTGGGGTGGGGTGGGGCAGGGCTCACCATGGGCGATCGGCCGTAGGCAGCCGCGGCAGCAGCGCTCATCTGGGGGGAGATGTGCAGGCCGGCGTAGACCCCAGGGCTGGTCAGCGAGCCGTTCATGTCGTGGTGGCCCATCATGGCAAAGGGGGTGGCGTATGAGCCGGCGATGGACAGCGGGGTCCGCAGAGCAGGGGCTGCTGGGAAAGACACGGGGGCAAAGAGGACGACTTAGTCCAGCGGAAAAACACAGAGAGAGAGAGATGGTAGGCTGAGCTGATGTGCTCGGGAGGGCAAGCGCCTCTGTCCAGTGGTAGTTACCCAGAGCCTCCATGCCGGGGGGCTTGCCCAGGATGGGCCGCAGCCCAGGGGTGGTGCTGGTTCCGGGGGTGGGGGCATCGTTGCGTGGGGTGGGGGTGTTGGACTTCAGGCCCGGTGTGGAGGACTTGTCATTCTGCAGGGAGAGGGAAAAAAAAAAATGGGGATGAGGATATGTTTGTTTTTTTAAAAACCAAAATGTCACATAAAATCCTAAATAACACAAATGTTAAAATCCAGAGTGACAATTTGAGTGTGAGCTCAACGTAATCCAATCTAATTCTGACAGCTCATTACGGCTGCAGGGCCATAAACCTCTATTTATACCACGGCCCATCAGCACCACAAAGAAGATGGCAGCCTTCCTCATCCCTCACTGCGCTTTAATCTTTCCTCGAGCCCAAAGAGCCGCCTGCTTAAGCGCATTGAGATATTAGCCAAGGAGACGAGGCTGATCCGGCTGCGGGATTCGGCTGCTGCATCTTTGACATTCACTGATTTATTTACAGCTGGGCTCCGGCTACCAAGTGACATTTATTCCTGAGCCATAAAGGAGATTGAAGGAGCAGGTCAGCAGGCGCCCCTAATATGCACACCCCCACACCAACACAGCCCTACACCCCCCCCCCCCTCCCCCACACACACACACAGCCCTAAACCCCCACCCCTCCCAACAGAGCCCTCCGCCCCCACCCCTCCCTCAACAACCCCCAACCCCCTCAAAACAGCCCTACACTAGCCCACCCCCCTCTACCCACCCAACCCCCACAACATTCAGCACTCACACGCCACACACAAACAAGTCCTTCCCCAGCTCTGCATTGACCATTTGCTTTCTCTTTCTCACGCACACAAACGCGCACGCGCACACGCACACCCCCTGCCCTGGCTGCTCTTACGTGGGAGTGCTCCTTGGCTTTGGAGGAGGGGGTGCTGCCGGAGGAGGCCACGGACGCGGGGCTGTTGGGAGCGTCCTTCTTCAGGGCTCGCGATTTGTCCAGCCCGTTCTCTGGAGGGGAGTGGGCCGGGCTGACTCTGGGGGTCGCTGGATCCTGGGGCGGTGGGGGGCAAGAGTTAAGAACCAACGGACGTGAGGACATGTAGGTCATGCACAGCATATCAACACACACACACACACACACACACACACACACTGTAGAGCTGTCAGCAGATCGGAGGATTTCTGCAGCAGATGTTCGCTCATGGACTGTGCCCTTTCCATACTAATCCCTGACAAAGTCTTAACAGCTCTCAGTGTAATTAATATGCATAGAGATTACATCAAATGGCATTATGCTACGCTAAGCACACAAATCTCTCACACACACACAAAAACACCTAAGGCTGGGGCGTATCCCTCACCTCGTTGGACACGTCCACTACCAGATCGTCACTCTTGTCCCCGTCGCTGTCCTGTTAAAACACAACGATGCTATTAATCCTCAGGTTGACAGAATCAGTGCGGGATGTGTGTACTCAGTTTGGGGTGTGTGTGTGTGTGTGTGTGGGGGTTAGAGGTCATAGGTCGCAAGAGTGCGGCCCTGGACACGTTTTAAAAGCTCTATACGGGAGTGGGCGGGATGAGAGGTGCGTTTGCGGGTGCGGGAGAAACAGATGATTCACTGCACACCCACAATTTAAATATGTGCATAAAATAGCATATAGAAATTATTAAAGTATATAACTATACTTGCGCTGGATGTTCTGTTAGGCAGCATCAATGCATTCATGGTACGATTCACATTGAAATAGCTCGAATAAATAAAAGACTGACGCTGGAGTAAAATGGCGGGTGAAGTGACCACTCACATATCTGCTCATGCTGTCCTTCTCCTCCACTTTGCGCTTCTTGGAGTCCAGGCTGTAGTCAGACGACCCTCGGTGCTTCTCGTTGGCTCTCAGGCTGTCTGACGGGGATACGGAATTATTCTGCAACCACAAGGGGGGGGGAGGGAGACATCAGGATGCTGTCTCTGCTACAGCCAACATGACAACTGTTCCAAGTGTGTGTGTAGCTGTTAAACATTCATATCTGAGGTAGCGGGCTAGCAAGCGAACGAGCGCCTCACAAGCAGAGGCCTTAAATGAGACATGTCTGCAAATCCCCCGTGCTCACGAAATGCAAACACAACTGGACAGGGTGTGTGTGTGTGTGTGTGTGTGTGTGTCTGTGTGTGTGTGTGTGTGGGGAGGGGGGTAAGTCAGGAGCCATGTTGGATCAGCCAGGCCTGGAAGGCATGGGGCCATCGGGGAAGCGGGGGGAAGAAGGGGGAGGTGTGTGTATGTGTGTGTGTGTGTGTGTGTGTGTGGGGACTGGGCACCCAGTGAATCCAGGGCAATGAAGCAGAGCAGGCCAGGGGCAGCTGAGCAAACTGAGTCCCAAAGAGCGCTCTCCCACACACTCGCACACACAGAGAACACAGCACAGCTCTGCTCACACTTCAAACAGTCTGACAAACTGTGCCGAAGCCGAAGCCCGCCGCAGCAGTACGGGCGGGGCTTTTATGGACAGATCCATGCCAACTGGACAGACCAGACAACTCAAACCTCGACAGGGGCAGGTGGGCACAGAGAGGAGAGGAGAGGAGAGGAGAGGAGAGGAGAGGAGAGAAGGAAAGAAGGCTGAAAAAAGAAAGAAAAAAGAAAAACAGCCCCAACCACATCACATCACAACAAGCTGACCAAAGCCAACAAGCCCGCTCCCTGAGAGTTAACCAGGCAGAGGACAGCTTGCTTTCCCCTTCAATGTCAGACCTCAGACCCCAGGACCCCATTCCCAAAACAGCCAGCCCTGCCAGCTCCTTCCAGGGCCTGCCCCCCACACACTGAACCCCAGAAAGAAAAAAAAAAAAGCCAACAGCGGGCCTTTCTCTCGCAGCGCTGGACCTGAACGAATGGCCACAGGAGTGTCAGTGTGCACTGCCCCTCTCCCTCCCTCTCTCTCTCTCTCTCTCTTTCTCTCTTCCCATCCCTCCCTCCCTCACTCTCCCCCTCGCTTCTTGGCTCCATGCCAAGCCCACTCAGGGCTTTTATTGCTCTTGGTGGGTTTCCACAGGACAGAGGTGGGGATGGGGGGAGGGGAGAGTGAGAGTGAAAAAGAAACACACACATTAAGAGAGGGAGGGAGGTGAGGGAGAGAGAAAGAGAGCAAGTGCAGTGAGTTAGAGTGAGGTGGAGAAGTAAAGAATGATTGAGGTAAAGTGTGGGGGAGGGGAGGGGGTACAGAGAGATGAGGAATGGGGTGTATCTAGCAGGCTGGGCAGGACAGCATTGTTGCAGTGGCGGAGCAAGGTGCCCACTGACGACATGCCCAGGCAGGCTGGCACCATTTCTAAGGTGAGGCTGAGGCGCTGGGGTTGGGGTGGGCACCAGTGCCAGGGCGCTGAAGCCAGGAGCTCAGCCTGTGTGCCAACATCAGCTAACGCTTAATACACACTCCCTCTCGCCAAAGAAACCTGACAACCCGCCAGGATCAAAGAAGGGGGGAGGAGGAAAGAAGAGAGAGAGAGAGAGAGAGAGAGAGAGAGAGAGAGAGAGAGAGAGGGAGAGAGAGGGAGAGAGAGAGAGAGAGAGGAGAGAGAGAGAGAGAGAGAGAGAGAGCGAGAGCGAGAGAGAGCGTGAGAGGTGGGGGGAGGGATGACTCCAAACCCTCAGAGTTGAAAAGGAGGATGTGAGGATGTGGTTGGGCTGCGTTCAGGAGCCTTCGGAAGTGTTTTCTAGGCAGCGCTCTGTTTTCTTGGAGGCAGCACAAAGGAACTGGAGCCTTCCTGACTCTTTAAGCTGCTGCGCCGACACTCTAAATATGTACATGAATGTTGCCATTGTGAGAGCACAGCACGGCAGTCTTGGCCACCCCCCCAGACCGCTCTCCACAGAGAAGCGTCAGACAGAAGTGAAAGGGCCGGCCAGCCAGTCTGCTGGTCTAGCCCTCCGGCTGACTGTCCGCCCCATTAAGGCTGACCTTTAAAGACGCGCTTAACGGGCCTTCATAACCAAAGCCGCCACGGCGCTATCAGATGACCCGGTACCACAGGAAGGGATGACGGGTGGAGATGGGGGGGGGGGGGGTGTAGAATGGATTTACTGCACCGCTAATCTGTGTAGCGTCCTTTTTTCCTTCAGAGATGAGTGCAGCCATTCATGCGACCCTGTTTAATTGAAACACAATCTCACTGCAACGTTGCAGCGGCATCAGGGAGAAGGCTGTCTAATAAACGACAAGGCTTGGGGGTGTGGTTGGGCGGAAAACAATTCTGCATGTGTGTTCATAAATGTGCACTGGAGGCCAAAGAGAGGGAGAAAAAGAGAGGAAAACAGGAAGAGAGGTTGGGGAAGAGAAACAGAGTGAGAAAAAATGATCCGGTTACGGAGGGGGTGGGCGGAGGTAGGGGGGGGTGCAGAGGGGGGGTTGGATGGCGCTAAATCCTTTAAGACGGAGAGTCAAAGTCTTTTTTAATTGTGATGAAATTATAGAGCTGCTAATCCTTGGCCTATGATTTAAGTCATTTTCCACCTGGATTAGACAGGCGCAGGCTTATTTTGCAGACTTCATCTCCCATTCATTATTTTATTTAAAAATGGCTTACCCAATACAAATTTTGTGTGTTCTACTTTAGCGGATGAATTCCAGT